>NC_065532.1:37889786-38200857 GCF_020184175.1 Aphis gossypii
AGAATTGGTAACTAAATTTGAAATCAATAATTGTCAATTATTTCATTAAAAATACTATTCTTAACCAAATCCTAGACTAAAACTAGCATATTGACATTCATTATCTTAAGAATTGTTGAAAGGTTGTAAGAAATTAAAGAAATTTGTAAAGAAAATTTTTATTATGTTTGAAAATACGGGCGCCAGGGAATTGGGCCACAATTCACCTTTTTTCCAAAGGTATACGGTAATTGGGCTACTAAAATTTTATATTTATAACAGGTAGACCCGGTAACTAGGCAATTTTAAATAATTAGACATTTTAAATAAAAACTTTATAATATAAAATAATATTTATACAATACATCTTATTTTATAAATTGATACGATTCCTAACACTGCAGAAAAATATAGAGAAGGGAAAAAAACGATTTGATATGTATAATTTGTATCATGTTATTTAAAAAAAATATATATTTTTATATATTAGATTAGAAAATGTTTTTTTCATATTATTTATTTTTAACTAACTTTATGGACCTTGTATTATATTTTTAAAATAAGTAGTGGCATTATTTATAAAAAATATTTCACATTTGACTAATTATAAGGACCTTGTTGTCTATTAAATTAGTTAAATCTGTATAAAAGTTTTTAAAAAAAATATTAATTATTTAACGAATTGTATTTTTATTTGTTAGACAACAAATAATAATCAGTTACCTAATAAATGTTATATATTCGTACTAATAGTATATTTGTATACTATACTTTTATGGCCCAATCTCCGGGTACACTTTGAAATTATAGATTTGATTTGTGGCCCAAACTCCGGATAGTAAAATGTAAACAAATATTTTATACGAAACAGGTAGTTAAAATGTGGCCCAATTTCCGGGCGCCCAAAAATACTTCTGAAGGTATTTCCCTAAACGTTCAAAAATTAAACACTCATGACAATCGTTGAAACCATTTAAAACAATTATTGACAAGAACAGATCTTATCGAACTCCATATTGAAACATTTTTATGGCGGTATTAATAATGGGTATTTAATAACTCCATCATTTAGTTTAGAAGATCTTTTATATTCCGGTTTGATTAATACATATACGACCTTCCTTCCGTCGGAAAATCCTCATGTTGTTGGTTTCTATAATAATAAAAAATATATTTATATTATATTAATGCTTACAACATTATACATCAGATAAATCGTATTACTTTAAAGAAAAATAAATAATCAAACAATAAAATTAGATAATTGTATATTAACATTATTAGCCTATATTTTATTTTATTTTATGTAAATAAGAAAAGTGTTTTTGATTTTGATTTATTATTTTTTATGTTCGAAAAAAGTATTTAAAACTGTTAAATAAAGACATTCATGATTATATGTATCTATTTAGTTATGTCATACATATATCCAGACGATCAATTAAGTTCTTAATATCCCAATGGTGCAATTGAATACATAATGAAAAATTACCCAGAAAATGTCGACTTTTCATGAAATTATGTAATTTATAATTTTTATTAATTATTTGATAGCTCAGGAATAACAAATTTTAATAATAAAAAAAAATAAGTGGGAAAGAATTCAGAAATATTTTTACACATGCATCGATCCAGAAAAATTAAGGAATACCTATTTTAATACCTACTATAGAATATACAATGATTGTTTTTATCTTCTAAAAATAAACAATATTACCAAAAAGTTATTTAAAATAATTGTAGTTATTTATTATATTTATAATTATTTATTCTAAAATGATGTAATTTGATCGATAAAAAAAAACCAAATAAGGCATTAACTATGTCATTCTTGCACAATACAACGAATATATAAAAAATTAGATAATATAATTATATAAATAAAATAAAATCACACAATAATTTCTATTATTATAAATTTATTTTTCATGAATATAATTAATATTAAGTGTTTGTTTTAATAGTAACAATATGATATCTCACGTTGTTTTTTTTTTATTATTATTTTAATATTAATACTATTTAATTGATATAAATGGGTAATTGTAACAGTAGGTCAGTTGCATTTCTGTGATCTTGTTATTTTATTTTTAATATTTGAGCAATTACTACTTCACTAAATTCAAATTTAACTAGGGAAGTTTTTATTTAGGTATTTTTATATTATTATAACTATGTATATGCGTTTAAGACCATTTAACGTAACATTGCATACTTAAAAGTTTTACGAGTAAAGGTAGGTACTATAATAATTCATTCATTTAATAAGTTCTATCCTTAAACAGTATTTAAAATATTTAGTCGATTTAGTAGATTATAGATTTATAACAAAAATAATTTTTCAATATACATAATTATTATTACTGTAAGTTTGTAATTTTTATAGATAAATTAGATTAACTGTTTTTCTATTTTTTTTTATTACTTTGATGTTAATAAATTCAATTTTAAAATAATAATTTAATTTTAATTTTCTAAGTCTATATTGATCACCTACATTTTTTATCTCATCATTTCAATTAATGTCTAAATTATATTTCAAAATTAACTGTATCAAAAACTATATGGTATTATCTTAGTTTTATAAGTAATGAATAATATTATAATTATAATTACTCAGGAATAAAATATTAACAAACTTTACAGTACAAATCATTATAGGAAATAATTCTTCAAATCATATTTTACAACTGTTGGTTATATTAGGTTCATTCAATTTTAACAAAAAAAAGCATTTATTATTATACGTTATTTCTAACTAAAACGATCATATACAGAAATTACGAAAATCAAAAAATCATAAATATTTCGAAGACTTATACTACGTATAGAAAAATAATAATAATAATAGAAATTAACCTAACCTGTTTTTGAATTTTAAAAAAAATTGTATTTGTTAAAATAGTTAAATGTAAAATTACCATGTTTTTCCTTAATTATTTAAAAAACATAATTTTTTGATATTAAAAATAATAATTTTGCAATATTTCATAAGAAAATAATAATTAACATTTTAGATACTTTTAAAACAATATGAAGACATTCAATGTATGCGGCATTGTGATGATAGCATATTATATATGTGCAACAGTTAATTTTAATGTATATCATAATGCTACCAAACTAAATAATGAGTTGTGGTCTAACACAATAATTTATAAAGTATATCCAAGATCGTTCAAAGACAGCAATAAAGATGGAATTAGTGATTTAAAAGGTACTTAAAATCAAAATCTAATTTAATTTAAAAGACATAATGGAGTAGAATAACTCGTGATTAAGTAGTTATTTGAAATAGATTGTTTAATATTTTGAATTGTATGAAACATTTTTGAATACAACAAAAAAAAAAAAAGAATTTGAATGAAGAACGCCAACTAGCATTATCTAGTTTTCATGATATTTTTATGTACTAAAATATGCTTGTAAAAAAAAAACCGAAATTTTTAAGCTTGAATATTGGTTGATATATTAATCGATCAACAAAATCTCTTCGAGGAGGCATAGTTTAATATTTTTCTTTTCAACAGAATCAATCACATAATTTCTTCTAAGTAAATTATTGAAAGAGCTGTTAGAGCGAATAATACTTCGTTCAGACTGCGTAAACACGTTTTGTCTATATCACACGTGTGTAAGACGGCGACGTCCTCTTAAGCGGGATTGGTAAATTGGGTCCCAAATGACCTTATCTCGATAAATTAGGTCCTGAAAAAAAAGGTTGTAGACAAGATGAGTTCCGGATATAACAAAAGGTATTAGGTAAGTAAAATAATAAATAAAAAATATATAAATTAATTAATTAAAATATATGTGGTTTTTATAATATTATGTTCTTAATAAATAATATATGGTATAAATGATTAATTTAAAAAATGTGCATAATAATGTTAATGGTATAAAATATTATGCTTTAGGTAAAAACTTAAATGATAAACATTTAACAAATTCTAATCGAGTTATTATATTATTAGTATATTTCATCATTTGTTCTCTTAAGTATTTTTCTTTACCGAGCGTGATTTTCTTTTTTTGTATTGTACTTCGTAGTTTAATATGTGTCTCAGACTGTATTTGTATTTTGTAATAGTTTATCCACAAAATTTAAAATATGTGGATAGGGACTATAAAATCTTCGGTTAAGTACAACATAATAGGATTCACAACTATTAGTTGTACGCACAGTAGTGGCTGCAAATTCAGACCAAATATGTGGGGGAAATATATCAGATGAAATGTAGTTATTTAGTACATAATCGCAAAATGCTTTTATTTGTTTGTCATTTGGTTGTATTACCATTAAATCTTGTGCAAAACATTCGCCAACTTCTTCGGGTCTTAAAATGGCAAACCCAAAAAAACATTTTAAAATCGCTTTTTTCTGTGTTTAAAGAGTTGTATGTGTTTACTAAACCAAGAGCTTGAATCTTTTTCCACCAATTTTGTCCTAAGTGGAAACGACATCCTTTTATATTGATTAGCCAAACAAGCTTTGCAGCCGTATGTATAGCAATCTCAAAGTCTATAATTAATACTACATCAAGAGAAAATATTAATTGATATTGTGCACAATTATTTACAGTATGTTCAAATAAACGTAGGTACGTATGTTTCTGTTTCTTTATTAGGTAATAAAAAAAATACAAATGGAATATATATTATATTATATTATAAGTTTTAAAAAAACACTTACGTGGACTTTTACAGCAGGTCCATTTCTGTACCTACTTCATTTTTCAATATTTTGTGAAACCTAAACTTATAATCATATTTTATAATAACAGTTTTGTTTTTTTCGCTAGTCATTATTTCCATTTTCATAGTTTATAAATAAACAATAACTGTAAAATTGTGTAACTGTATAGCTGTGAGACACGATATAGTCACAAGTTGACGTTCAGCAGGCTACTAAAAATATAATGAAATAGCCCAGATATCGTACGTGTATCTATATGTAATCATCATCAAAATCGATGATAACTACTAACTGATACAAAACAAGACAGACGAATAATACTAACACTTGTATACGCTCGTATTTCATACACTCGTATAATATATATCTTAATTAGGATTAATCAAAGTTACGACATTACGGTATCTCATTTTTGGAGAAAATATATGTATATAACTACATTAAATTAATGATGACTGATTATTGATGAAGTATATATGTTACGGGCATTGTAGAAAGCCGGGTATTTTATAAAATGCCCGGGCAATTTATAGAATGCCCAATGTAGGCGGTCAATGTAAACATTACCACACTTGGCCCGGACATTCTATACAATGACCTTAATCTAATAGTTTAGCAATATGAAACATGCAATATTTTGTGTTTTTAAAAATATTATCTTATTCGATCAATGTATTTATATTTTAATAATTTAAAAAAAAATTTCAAACAAAGATTTAATTAAATTAACATCAAACAAACATACATAATCTTGGAATAAAAACAGCCAAAAATAGTTTTTGATAATCCTTCATAACTTTGAACATAGTATTTGCAAACTATACAGTCTACACTTCTCCAAGTACTATATGTTTGAAATTAATATTATGTTGTAACTTGTAAGCAGGGATAGCCCAAATATACTTTTATAACTATACATAAATATTTAATATAAAATATATACCTATAAACCTATATACCTATGCCTATAATTTACCTAATATATAAGATACAAAACATACCTATTTGAATAAAAACAAATTTGAGGAGTATAATATGTCATAATATATATATATATATAGTATGACGGCTAATATGAGTAGAATTAATTATTAGACTTATTATATAATGAATATTATTAAATACAAATTAGTTAATATTTAGTAAAATAAAGTTAACTTTTTAAGCCATTTAAATTTATGGATATCTTTATCTACAAGTAAAACAAAATTATTATACAAATTAAATATATATAACTATTAGGTAATTAAAAATTTTAAAGAAAAAAAAAGATTTTATAATTTATTATAATTTATTGCAACATGGTTTACTCCCATGGCATTTTGATGTACAAAGGCGTCCTGCAGCTTTGCATTTGCATTTTTTTGTTTTGCATTTTTGTAAGCATGAACATTGATCATATCCCTGACCACCCAAGTTTGATAATTTCCTTGCCACTTACCTTGAAGTAATATTTGATTGTGACACGTCGTTAACTTTAATAAAAGATTTCTTACATATTGTGAATTGATTATGGCTAATAAGTTGTGAAGACGGTCTTCTGATGTACTATTATTGACTATCAAAATAAATCCATAACAAATTAATCATTAAAACAAGCATACATAAATAATAGTTTGTAAAAACACTTGATAATATAATTCCAATAATAAACGAAAATCACTACGCGCTCTATCGACATCTGAAATTTTAATTGCCACTCACTCTCCAACTTTACCTTGACTAAAATTATTTTCCAAATCCTGTTTCATTTTTGAGACTTGAATTTCCAACTTTTTAACGGATTCGTCTCTTTTGTCTTAAATATTTTGTATTGTTAAAGCTAAACCTAAAAATATAATTAATTTTAATATTTAATTAATACTTAATTAAATAATCTATATTATTTTTTTATAATATTATTAATACAAAATAATAATATAATAATTAGGACTGGGATTTTAATGCCCTAAAAAATCTCAAAAATACAAAAATCTACTTAAAAAACTCAACAAAAAAAAAAAAAATTCATATTTTATTTTTATAGTATTGTTACTATAGTATTTGTTACTTATTTAGTTCTGGACGTGTACTAATTGGTTACTAATTATTATTATTTTTATCGAGGTCTAGATATGATATTATAAAATTGTAATCGATGATAACTCTAGTTATAGTGCTATATAATTTATTATCCGTACCAACATTTCAAAATACCAGAAAAAATATGCCTTTGCATCAAAATCCCAGCTCTAATAATAATATTGTATTTTACCTTTTTCATTTTCTATTTCATTATCACTGCAGTCATCTGAACTTTTCAATGAATTAAGAGCTGTTTCGAAGTCTTCTTAACTTTTTAAATTACAAATTATATTATCCGATAAAATTGTATTTCTTAGTCCAATTTTAGCTGCCATACCAAACATGACTTCATAAGGTGAACATTTTATTTCCTGATGTAATCCACGGTTCTTCATAAACTGCACAAACTTTAATCATTCCTTCCATTTTTTGGTACAATTATCCTGTAGCTACGTAGCTAAAATGTTTTCTATGTCTTGGTTGGCTCTTTCAATTGAACCTTGACTTTGTGATTGACGTAGTTTACCATTGACCATTTTGAGTTCTGGTCACATGGTAAAAAATTCTGTTACAACTTTATTCGCAAATTCTCGACCATTAGGTATCACTTTGCAAAATTGAAGGCGCACCAAAAGCTGTAAAAAATTCCGATAATACATACACCACTTCTTTAGCGCGTTTTTGTATTAATGGTCCGAGTAAGATGAATTTTGTCAAATGATCTTGGTACACTAAAATGAATTTATATTCACCATCTGATTGTGCCAGCATATCTATTAAATCAATCTGGCAATGAGAAGTCATTTCAGACGACATAATTGGTTTTACTAACCCTTTTTAAACTGTACTTCCTTTTTTTTTGACACGATTGACAATTATTTAAGTGCAGCAATTACTGTATTAGGATTCTCTAGTTATATTTTTGAATTTCATATTCCTACCGCCATGTCCAATCGATAAATGCACCTCCTGTATAATGTTAAACAATTGCATATTATGTACATAATATTTTATAGTATTACCTTCAGTTATAGGAAAATAAATTTTTCTTCTTCAGATATTTGAATCGTCATATTTTTTTAAGAGCCTATAATCATTTGGTTTAAATTTTTCAGTTTGATTTTTTAATTGCTTTATATGAACAATCAAATCGTCATATTTTGGTTAACTTGAGTAAGTATTATTTGAACCTTTTTTTATTAATAGTTCGTTAAATTTTAAATTAAAATTTTCCATATTCAACAAATTAAATTTAAATTTAAATTAAACGGCGAAACAAATTAAAATAAAACACTGATCGTATTAGTAAACGCACAACACTCGGTGATACTAAATACGCGACTATATACGAGAACACAACGAAATGCCATACATGTATAAAGTACCTATATAACATAAACGTAATTTACTGACTGATTAAGTAGGTATTAAAGATCTAATCTAAAGCTTGAAAATAAAGTAGTGAATTCACTATCTTTATTACCTTCATAAATTATACTTAAAAGTGAATCAAAAATATGAGAATTGTTATCGAATGAATTAGGATCTTTATTGTACTTTGATAAATCGGTCAGGCAGCTAAATATTGTTAACTTATTTTCATATTGGTTATTTTAATAAACATAAAATATGGAAATATTTTTTTAAGTTCATATTGCCCTTGATAAATTGGTCATTCAATGTAGAAAATTCTTACAATGCCTGGGCAATGTATAAAATGCCCCGATTATCTACTTTTCCCGTAACATATATATAGCTTAACGATTGAAGTGTAAAATTAAGTATTAGGTATTTTGTATTCTAGTAAAACATAATGCAGAATATTAAAATTGTTTACATTCATGAAAAAAAAAATCTCAAATTAAAAGAAAATTAAAATTATTATAAATTTATTTTAAAATAGGTAAGTCTATTCGGAGGTCCAGCCTGGTAATGGAATGTAGAACGAAAACAATTTTACATGCGTCAATTTAGTGAAGAACAGCCTGACTTTGACTTGAAAAACCTGGATGTTAAGCAACAACTTTTAGTAAGTTCCTTTATAAACATTCAATGAAACTACTCTATTGTGTAAATAGGTTTAGGATGTACCTATCATGCAATATATTAGATCACTATACTGAATTCATTTAATTTTAATTTTTGTTTAAAAAAAAACACTTAATAATTTATTAATTTATGATTTTTTTTTAATTTATTTGTCTGTTATTATTACATCCAATTTATTAAACTAATTATTTTTGATAACATTGCATAGGTATATGAAATTATTATTCTTATAATATTGAAATTATTTATAATTAATACGTATACCTATCAATACCATGTAGCAAAATACAATACAAATAGACTCCTATAAATAGCATAACTATACACTTCACATAATTTTATAAAAAAACATATGTTGTATCAAAAAAGATACAACAGTTAATATTTTTTAAATTACAATAATTGTTATCTTAAATATCCAATTATTCAACCCTTAAAGAGCTAATATAATATATACCTACCAAAAGTAGATATAATATGTATCATCTATAAAAAATATTTTATATGAATAGCACACACACACGAAAATTTAAAATCAAATTAATTAATTTAGCTTTATTTATAATCTAAAATGGTTATAAAAAATGTCTACTTTATTACGTACCTACCTATTTTCTAAATGTATGTTCTTGTTATTGATTTAACATGACGTAATGGAATTTTGATTGGATAAAGACGTTACTGAATTTCGATTTAATGCTCTAAAATATGTATATATCAAAATATATCACTATAATATAAAATAAATACTATAAAATATTGATCACAGATAAATTACTTCGAAATTAGTTGAACTGATTTGAATATTTAATCTACTACAACCAACTAATTATGTACACAATAAATGAGTATTTTATAAATAATTATAATTTAAAATTATGTCCATTTGATTCATAGGTTTAACCGAAAAGAAAAAATCATGGTTACCAGTAAATCCAAATTACTATAGACTGAATGTCGAAGCACAGAAAAAAATACCAACTAGTAACTATAATTTTTACAAGAAAATGTCTCAACTTCGAAAAACCGATACGTTAAAAAACGGCGATCTCCAGACGTATAATATTACCAAATCGATATACATTTTAAAGAGGTAGGTAATCAAAATTAAAATAAATTAATGAAATATACTGAGGATAACAAGGCAATATATTATTTAATTATGTTACTTATCGCTGAATTTTTATTTTAGGTCACTAATAGGATACGAATCATACATAGTCGTATCCAACTTTGGCAGTGAAAGTGAAACAGTCATCTTATCCAATGCCATACGAAATCTTAAGGATGAGTTATTCGTATATTTAGGAAGTCAAAATTCTGCATACAATCTCGGGTAATTAGATTTTTCAGCTAAAAAATGGATAAGGAGTAACATCGTTGTATTTTTTTCATTTTTTCCTTTTTTTTTTTTTTAGAAGTGTAATATCTACTATTTCAACTGGGTATCCATTAAATTACAACCACAGTCAGTAGTGGTATTAACAGATAAATGTATCAAATCTGAATCACCCGTGAACAGTGCTAGTAGTGTTATAAAATTCAATACGAAATTAATTAGTTTACTTTGTTTTTTTATACTTGCAAGATGTATTTTATAGATCTATTTATCACAGTTCTTTGTGAAATAAGTTATAATAATTGTAGTATTTGTAATATAATATGCAATAATGTAATATATATTTATTGAAAAATATGAATTTCAGTTTCTCGTAATATTAAAATTCTCTAATTTCAACATTCTTTTTTTGGTTTTCGTATCGATTGTCTATTGAAAAAAAATGATTTAATTTCCGATCATAATATGACAATATTACAGTATACAATAATTTATTATTGACATAAAATTGACCGTATAATTATTACACTGATATAGAAAATTCAAAATTATAAGATATACTTGAAACATACTTAATATACTTACAACTATGAACTTTCAAATAAAAATACAAAATATTCAACTATGATAATTCACACAAAATTTAAAACCAATATTATTAACAAAAATATGACGTAATATAATTTATTAATATACCTATACAAGACTCTTATAATAAGAGCTAACTGTTGTAAAGTGTCTGTAATGTTGCAATATTCTAATAATTTAGTAAAATATACTAAATAACATTTTTCAGTTATATAAATTGATTTATTGTTTTTGATTAAAAATAAAATGTTTAGGTACTTAATAATTTATTGATGATAAATCTGGTTTACACTAATGCTTTGTTACTAAGCCAAAGATATTAAGAAAAGTATAATTAATTTATGGTACTATATAATGCGCACGTGTCTCAATTATAGATTATGATAACAATGTAAAAAATATGTAGGCACAGAGTAGGTACTACTTAAAGTGTATATTATGTTTCATTGTTATTATAACCTAAATATTTAAATAATTATAATAAATTTATATGTTTTTAATTACATAAGCAAAAATTTGATTATAGTACATTCGGCTCGTTCGGAAGTTTAATTTCCAAACTGCTCTCGTCAAACAAGCTTGAAAGGAAAAAAAACGAACAGGTTAATTTCTAAACGTCATTGATTTTTTACAACACATATTAAAATTTAAAAATTAAAACTGTCCCAAAAGCGATATAGTTAAAAATGTGTTGGTGTAAAGTTTACTTTTACTTTGTTTACACTATTAACTAAGTAAATTTAATTAAAAAATTATAAAAACAAAAATCATACATTATTTTAAATTAAATTTTAGCGCTAAAAAATGAAAAAAGAACATTTTTCTGAAAGCTAATAAAATAAATGTGTACTTTAATATTTCTTTTTATTTAGTATATACATTATACTCTATGATATACTTACAATTTAATGATACATTATTGAAATAATAAAAATATAGCCACTAAATACCTAGTTATTATAAGGTAGGTACAACTTATTTTTTTTCTGTCAATTAATAAAATAAAACCACAATCGGTGTATTGTTATTAAATATTTTTATGTCCAAATCATGTAGAAAAAAAATTAGAACTTATGATATTATTAATTTAATTATCTTAACTATATTGGTTAGTGGTTTATCATTTTTTTAATATTGTGTTAGAAAAAAATATTCTGGATTAATAATAATATAATCAACTTTCAATACTAGATAATATTATAAGGATTATAAATAAGTAAGTAATACTACTGTTATTTAAATTTTAATTAAAATATTGTCTTATGTCAATATTATCTTTACTGAGGCACGTGCTTGTTATAATAAGTTAGATTAAGGTTGCTATAAGTATTTATGGCCAACAACTTAAAAAATATGTAATGCTGTAAAATATGTAAAATAATACTAATAATACTTTTGAACTAGATAACTACAAACTTAACTTACAGTTTTTACAATCACTTACTACCACCTAATACGTAATTAATTAATACTATGCAATAAAATGTCTGAGTTTGTTGTAAATAACATTATAAATATAAGCTCTATTAACTATTGTACTTTTTCTACTGAACTATTAGTTATCATAATTAATATCAATACACGCAGAGCCAATACATGATACATATATAATAATTTCAATATTATTATTATTTATTTAAGGTATTTAGATATTTATATGGATCATCAGATATTTGAAACCAACAACTTAATATTTAATTCTATCAATAATTATTATACATTTAGTTAAATAAACAAAATATTTTATAATACAAATAATATATACCTAAATCGGCTAAATCTATGCTTATAAAAATATAGGCTATCAGATCATCTTTGCTGAAAATCATTTTTCGTATGCAATAATTTATCATTTTATTCAAATTTAATAGGTACAATTTAATACTTGACTAGTTCTATGTTGAAGTAGACTCGATAACTACTGTATAAGGTGCTGTGTCTACATTTTTTTTTTTCAAAATATAATAGTCATAAGCGTAGGGTGGTCAAATTTATTGGGGGGGCTTAGGCCTTCCCGGGGCGGACATTAACAAATTTTGGGAGGCTATGATTCAAACTGGTGGGGGCTATGATTCAGACTGGGGGGGCTAAGCCCTGTAACATGTGTTATGGTAAATTATGTTAAATTGTAAACAATGTTATTTGCCGTTTATTTACGTTATTTACTCACAAATATGGGAATTATCGTTATTTTATAGTGTATAACGTTAATAACCGTATAAATGGAAAATGTTGACTATAATTTATACATTTTCAATGAGCAAACCACAATAATTTCCTTTATAACTGGTAAACTAATGAAACTTTATCGAACATGATATTATATATAAGGCTCAATGTTGGTGAAGGTAATACTTGAAAGTAACAGACCTAACGAAAAATTATAATATAGTTTGTTATCAAAAATGTGTTTAAAAAGTAGCTAGTATTAGTTCAATTGCGCACCCTCAAGGGTACCAGCGTTGTTATTGCAAGTCTGGTTTCAAAAATAGATGAAAGTTGTGCTTGTCTCGGAGCTGAAAAGTTCTGTAAGAGTAAATGTCATGCAATACAATTTGAAAAAAAAAATAAATTATAATAATGCATTGTTTCTATTTTTTAAAATACCTAATCATTTTACTTATTATAGAATTTAAGTTTCATAGTGCATATCTGATCTTAAACTATGATTACTTGTGTATTTGATCAATAACGTAAATTTCCGTTTTATATAATATACCCTAATACATGCTATCTTAACTAGTGCATTGATGATTGAAATTTTTTTGGATTTTAGTATTGATTGATATAAATTACATACAATTTGAAGACGATGACTTTATAAAAAATATGAATAAGTGGTAGAAAAAAATTGAAATGTTTCATATGACATTATTTTTTGCTGGACATTAATAATGAACATAGTTATTTATTACAGACACATATAATTTATAATCAAAAAAATTAATTTAATATAGAAATTTTGTTAAAAAAAAATAAAATTTTTTCATTTAAAAATTAATTTTTAGTGTACGAAATGAATACAATTAGTAATACATAATATGTGTAATATAACTACTAAATTAACTAGAATAAAAAAAATACTTGTTATTATTCATTTTATATGTTTTGCTGTCGAAAAATTTCTGGTATTCACTGAACAATTTTTAGTACAAATCTGACTATACAAATGTCACATTTTGTTTATTCGTGGAATAGGAAATTAGGTTCAAGTTTTTAATTTCTTACGTTCAACACTTTTTTATTTAAATAATGAAATGTATTTTTTAATTTATATTATAAAAGTTTTTCACATTACCTATACTCAAATTAAGCATGAATATTAATAAAAAAAAATATTATAAGCATAAAGTACATTTAATTTTCATTTATAATTAAAATATCACATTTGATTAAATTCACTTACCATAAATAATTTTATGAGTATAAAATTTGGTGTCGTTTATTTGATACGGACTGTTATTTATTGTGGTTACTCATATACTAAAATCTAAAATCCCAAGAATGACGAACATCAACCGTATCATATTAATATCATTATCGGTATACCGATAAGGTGATATATATATATATATATACCTAAGTATCTTATATATAAATATAAAATAAGTTAAACTTGTTGTAGAAAAATAACATAAAACTAATGAGTTAAATAGATATTTTTGAAGCTTTTTCGTTAAGTAGAAACTTTTTTGAATGAATATTTTATGGTCCATAAAATATTGTTTTGTATAGAGTTTCGTTTGATAAAAATGTATTAAATAGATATTCCACAGTATTTTAGTTTATAATGTATACAATAATTAAAAAAGTACATTTTAATACTAATTAGTATAAAATAGTTTCTATAGATGTTATAAGAAAAAAAATTCCTGTAATAACATAATATAATAATTTATATTTTTATATTTTTTACATATCACAAATATGGTAATTCGCTTTGGATAAAATATTGCATACTACTTTATAAACTGATCATATGGTAATACTATGGTACTGATACTTGACTAATTAATAATAAAAAAATGCATTTTATATAATTATTCATGTTTAAATAATGTTAAATGTTAATATTTTAATAAAATATTTCAAACAAACAATTATTAACAGGTAGATAGGGTATACTATTTATTATTTAGAAAATTCACCTAAAATGTGCATAATTTTTATCGGTGTATTGGTATCACTAGAAAATATTTGTACATTATGGTAGTGAGCAAAAAAATGTATTTATTATTTTGTTATTTTTTTTTAATAATACATTAGTGATTAATGATTACTAAACTGTAGGTATCATTATAAAATGTAGTAAAATTGTTATATTATTCGAATCAACATTGTTTTTTTCCTTTAATTTATTTTATTAACATTATCATACAGCAATAATAATTAAATTTATGTTTTTAAATTAAGTATAATCTTTGAAAACTTTTATCTGAAAAATATATAAATAATAATATTGACAATTTTAACTAGTGTAGTAATACAACTTTAAAAAAATCAACATAATAATTAGTGATAAAACATTAAACAATAAACAATATTGTTAATTTTAACGAGTATAGTAAAATAACTAAAATATTGATTGAGTTATGATTAACGAGGTGAGTATATAATTCCATGTAAAACTCCAATTATATTTTGTGTATTAATAACTACATATTAGTACATAGTATATTAGATAGTTACACATATTTACATTATTATTACTGAAAAAAATATTTACTATTTATTTAGTGATTTCATTTTTTAACAATCAATGAGACGCTATTCTATAATTCTTAAAACTGTATTTTAAATGATTTATTGAAATGAAAATTCGCAAAGTCGATCACAATACATATAATAATTTGTAATAGTAATATACGAGTAAAATACAATCATATAATAATCAATAATAATATAAATATATGTAACTATTTAATATACTAGTAGAGCCAGTGCTAGTTGTTTATTCTAAGATTTATCTTATTAAATTTTATTTGTAAATGTCCAAACTACCAAAATCTTTCGGAGTTTGACCAAACTATATTTTGTATCTTAGGTAACGTTTAAAAATTTGAGATTGTAATATAAAGTTCAGTATAAATTTTGCTTACATGAGTTAAACAAAAATATTAAAGTGTAGTTAAATGTATATTTGTCAAGAGCGTTTAAAGTTTACATCTTAGAGAAACTTGGATATTCACAAGTAAATTGACGATTTTTCAACCGACGATTTTTTTTTTAATTTTATTTAAATTGATAAACCATCACAATCTATAATCAAAATTAAAAGTTTTTTGCTCTCTAATAGAATTTTTATACTTGAATTTTTTTTTTACCCCTTCTAAAATAAATTTAATCATAATTTTGAGGTAGCGATGGTGGTGGGTAGAGTTTTATAACATTTACTAATTATTATTATGTGATACAGATACAAATAGTAGAGTGAACTATTAATTTGTTTTATTTACCAGGGACTGAAAATATTAAATTAAATTTTGGTCACATTATAGCACTTATTTCAATACTTTTCAATGCTATAAAATCCGGAATCGGGTGATGAGTATTTATTCAATTATTTTAAATTTTAAATAAAGGTATTAATATCTATAAAAGTATTATCCGTGGGTTTATCGCTGAAGTGGTTAATGCGTAGCACGAGGCCAAATATCACTAATCTAAACATGTTTAGTTGTAATGGACAACGAGCTGGTGAATTTGGAATGATTTTTGGCAATATTTTCGTCAATTCATCAATATAGAATATAGATGATTAATTTGATCTATTAAAATCGGTCCTGATCCATAGACTGAGCTTGTCACTTTAATGAAAAACATATTGTTACCAATTTCCAGTTTTATCAGTTGATTTGATACATTTTATCTATGAATTGTCCTTAATTATATGATTTAATGTCTTACATTATTTGCATCGATGATATTATGGATAAGCATTAGGCTGAGAACAATGTAATCGGGATTAGTTAAGCTCACCACCATACAGTAAGAATGAAAACAAGAAACCTAAAATACAAGAACTATATTATTATCACGTGTGCAAGATAAATGTAAAACAATAGTCCATACATTTTCTTATAATATATTGTCAGCAACTGTGTTTGCAATGTACCTATTTAAGTGTTTATTGCTTTAATCATTATTAAGTGATTAAGTTCTTTAATAAATCAATTTTTTAACTATAACACATAACGTGAACTCATATAAATAAAATGAATATTTTTCAGGACAATACAGTTATTGGAAAATCGCAGCATTGCAAACAACCTCACAGTTGGCTCTAAAATTGTTTTTTTCTTATACATCTATTTATGTTCTACTTATATTACACCATAATTGCAATTGTTTAATTAATCATTGTATCGAACCGTCTTGTAAATTTGGTAAGCTTAAAATTTTATATACATAATAATATTATATCTGTTACAGATTAATTAAAGTTTTTGATTAATAAAAATAAATTGTATTAATCTTAAAGACCACGTTATAAAAAATAAAATCATTATTTTGTGATTAAATTCATTTAAATATTTATTTATTTATTTTTTTTTTTTTTTTTTTTTTTAGAACAATTATTATTATTATTATTATTTATTTCAATATTTTATATTTATATAATACAAAAATGTATAGCAAAAATAATTAAAACGTTATAAATAAAATAATAATTCTTTGTATTCAAAACTAATTAGTAGGTAGTAAATAGTTATAACAGATATTAATTTTATTGTTTAATTTACCACTATTTATAACATAAGCACTTTACATAAAAATACATAAATTATTATTATGTACCATTATGTGTACATAAAAACTACAAAATTATTCAAATATATATGAGTGAATAATTTAATATTTATTTAACGTTTTCAATGTATCATTTATTCATTCCAGCTACACTTGTGAATTTTTATACTGAATAAAAATATTTTTTGTGACAACGAATAATTATATAATATTTATTATTTTAGGCAATTAACCATATTTTAAAACAATATGAGGTCATTCAATGTGTTCTTGTTTTTGACGATAACATATACATGCGTCTCAGTGAATGGTGTATATTTTCAAAATAATCAAATAAGTGATTGGTGGACGAACACAATCACATATCAAGTGTATCCACGATCGTTTAAAGACAGTAATAAAGATGGTATTGGTGATTTAAAAGGTAATTATTAATCATAAAATTAAGAATGAAAAAATGGTAACAAGTTTTTATTTATTTTATACATTTTCAGGCATTGTCCAGAAACTTGATCATTTTGTTGATCTTGGCATTGAAACATTGTGGATTGGTCCATTTTTCAAATCACCCATGGATGATATGGGATATGATGTAGAAGACTATAGAATGATAGATCCGATTTATGGCACAATGGATGATTTTAATGAATTAGTTAAAGAAATGAAGAAAAGAAGTAATTGTCATATTATATTAGTTAGAATAACAGTATAATCCATTTGATAAATAACTATATAATCATATTTTTTTTTAGATCTTAAATTGGTAACAGACTTTATTCCTAACCATTCGAGTTATAAATGCGAATGGTTTCAAAAATCAATTAAACGAGAAGGAAAATACACAAATTATTACATATGGCGTGACGCTTCCAACCAACAAGAAGTAATGGAAAATCCTTCCGTAAAACCAATACCTCCAAATAATTGGGTAAATAATATTTATTTATTTTAGAAATCTTTATATATTATAAGTAATTACCAATAACATTACAAGTTTAGTAGTGTTATCGTATCTTTAAACATTGTCTAAGATATTTATTTAAACTAAAAATATAATACAAAACTATAAAATCTAGTTTTACCAACCCAATTACCTATGTGATTTAATTGTTATTTAAAATAATTTATTAATGAAAAATAACTATATTAAATATTAAACAAAAACCAATTTTTGTACAGTTAAGTGTATTTGGAGGTACGGGCTGGTCTTGGAATGATGTTCGAAAACAATTTTATTACCATCAATTCAATGCAAAACAACCAGATTTTAATATTAGAAACCCTGAAGTTCACCAAGAATTGCTGGTAAGTAAATAAAATATAATTAAGAATACATAACATACACATTTATTTTTTTGTATTACGTATACACGAGCATAATAAATAAATTATAATCAATGGTAGATAATAATGACATACTAAATTTTTAAAATAAATCAACAATATATTGTTGATGTTGTCGGTCTTATTCGATACTTAGATTTTAAAGTATTTATTAATTTATTATAAATATCTTATCAAATTAAAATTTACAATTCACTTCATTATAAAAATATCGATAAATCCGATG
Organism: Aphis gossypii; assembly: GCF_020184175.1. NCBI lineage: Eukaryota > Metazoa > Arthropoda > Insecta > Hemiptera > Aphididae > Aphis > Aphis gossypii. Next base: position 37,908,822 of record NC_065532.1, read on the forward strand.
AAAAAATACCGTATTGAAGGTTTATTTAATAGGGCCACAAATTTACCGAATATAAACTAAATTATTGGACTGAAAATGTAAAACTCTAAGTCAGTATGTTATGCAAGTGTATAATCATAACAGCGAATTATTCCTAAATGACTATATTATGACTTATCATTATCATTATAAATGTATTGAATACTTTTATTCAAGGATATAATTGGATTTTGGATGAGTAAAGGCGTTGTTGGATTCCGATTTGATGCTCTTAGACATTTATATGAAAGCGATTCATTCCTTGATGAACCGTGTTTAACGGAAGGCGATCCATCATGTTTAGTAAACTTCGATAGTTTGAACCATACCTATACAGTAGATCAACCAGAAAATATTGACATTATTATGGAATGGAGAGAATACATAGATAATTTCACAAGAAGTAATAACATACCAATTTCTAGGTAAATCATAATATTTAAATGTACATTTAATAGTAGACATTTTCCTTTTCACAATTGTATTAATTTATCCTAATATTTTGAACAGCTTTTTAGCCACGGAATCCTACTCGCCAATAGATGTATTAATGCAGTATTATGGAAATTCAACGAGAGCTGGTGCTCATGTACCATTTAACTTCGGATTATTATCTGTCGATAAACGTAATATAGTCGAATCAATCGAAAAACATGTTAAAACATGGCTAGATAATATGCCTGAACACCAGGTAGCAAACTGGGTGGTAAGTATTTAAAAATATATTTGTTTTTAGAAAATATTAAATGTAATGTTTAGTAGATATGTAATAATATACAAAAACAATTAAATTGTAATGTATGATAAATTAATAGCTGTCATATAATTATTACCAATTCAATACGTTTACACTTTTATAAATATTATTATTTTTCAATGACTATGAAGTCATATAATCATTAACCTCAAATCATTATTATTTTTTTTTTAAGATTGAAAATCATGACAATCCAAGAGTGCCAACAAAATTTGGTCCTGAAACTGTTCCACTCTTTACAGCTTTAAAATTATCACTTCCTGGTATAGAAGTTACATACTATGGTAGTGAAATTGGCATGGATAATACGTATGTGAGACCAGATCAAATTCAAGATCCTAACAACGCGGGAGGTAAAAGAGCGGACGAAACCAGAGATAATGAAAGGTGTCCAATGCAATGGGATAGTTCAATAAACGCAGGTACAACATAATTATTACACAACACTATTAATGGTTTATTTTAAACAAATACATATTATTAATAAATAGTTATTTTATATTAAATAATACATATAAAAACTTATTTGATCGATTAATTTAAATGAAATGTTCAGAATCATAATGTTTAAGTGTATGTTATTAAACGCAACTTATGTTGCACGTAAATATAAACTATTATAATACTAAGTTTAAATATTATAAGCTACATAATAGTGTAGCAAACAGAATAATACATTCTAACGATGATTTAAAAAAAATTTGCAATTTTTAAGTATCGCACGACATTATGTATTTTTTTCTTACTCCGATCATTTAATACTAAAAAAATATAATACTAACCGTTGAAAAATTAACGTCAAACTTAACGAAAAATGTCTAAGATTTATTGTATATATGTATTGTATATATATTGTATCATTTGTTATGATTTAAATGTTTTAAGGATTTACGGAAGAAAAAAAACCTTGGTTACCAATAAATCCAAATTATTATAAAGTAAACGTCGAAGATCAGAAAAAATTACCAAACAGCAACTATAACTTTTATAAAAAAATGTCTCAACTTCGCAAAACCGACACATTAAAAAATGGTGATCTTCAAACGTACAACATTACTAAATCAATATATATTTTAAAGCGGTAATTAAAATTTAATTAAATCAATAATTTTACGAACCTTATGTTGTTTATTATCTTTTCATTAATTATTCTTAATTGTTTTATTGTTTAGATCATTAGTGGAACATGAATCGTATATAGTCGTAATGAATTTTGGCAGTGAAACTGAAACCGTTATATTGTCCAATGCTGTGAATAACCTCCAAGAACAACTTTACGTATACTTAGGAAGTGAAAATTCTGGATACAGCACTGGGTAATTAGAATTTTCTGCTTAAACTTTTTTTGTTATTACAATTAATAATTTTTTGTATTTAATTGATTTTAACTTTCTGTATTTAGAGACATAGTATCAACCGTATCTTCATCTGGAAAACCACTAAAACTACGACCACAATCTGTAGCCGTATTGACAGATAAATATATTGCATCTGAATCTGGAACATCAACAAATGATATTCAAAATGCGGGTACACAAATCAGTTCCAAATTAATTAGTTTATTGAGTGTTTTTCTATTTTTAAGATATTTCTTATAATTTATGTCTCATACTTGTAAATAGTTATTTAATTTTAATTTTACTGATAAGTTTGTTATAAATTATTTTTTATAATATAATATTTAATAAAATTCCAGTTTATGATTATAAACCAAATTAATGTTTTTTGATTACCTGCACGATATATTCTTAAAAATTAAGTTATTAAACTTACTAGAGCTTATATTCTTAAATTTCAAAGTTTTTGCTCGTTAAAATATGCTTCTAAAATGCATACATTTTCTTTTTTAAAAACCTTACCCGAACTCAAAATTATTTTGAAATAATAACAACACTGTTGTAATTGTTATCAGGAAAAATTCTTTGTATGAAATAGAATTATTTAACTTCTTATTTCCAGTTTGTCGATTTAGGCAATCTAATGTGCATAGGCGCGCCCGCCGCGTAGAACTTCAGTAAGGGTACGGCACAATTTTTTCTTATAGATACTCACTATTCAGTTTAGGTAGTTGTTATTTTGTTGCAAATAATACAATTAAAGTAAACAATTTTACATGTTATTGAAAATTGTATATCATATCAACATATTAAATTCAAGTAATTTGAACATAGACACCATGTAAGTAACAAATAATAATATCGGTCGCACAGAAACACATAGTTGTATGGTTATAATAATAATTCAGCGATTCCTTGGAACTAATGCTTTGAATTCTTCGATTATTCCTTCATGATTAAGTGTCATACATACTTCTTGTTCAATATTCATAAACATAAATTATTCTTGTTACAGTTTTATTACTGCAATCCATCTATTAAATAAAAGTTATAAATTAAATGTTAACATATAATGAATCTATAAAACACCACATAATACTGAACACAAACAGCCAACATAAACCAAGATATTTGAAAACTGTCTATAAATGTATACACTATACCTGATGGCTTCTGCAAACGAACCATTTTTAAGGAGTCGTGTTTTGACATTTTTTTCGTTCCAAGAAATCGTCTTTGTGTGCTTAGTAACTATCATTAGTGTATTTATGTATATTGTATACTCATCCTCAAACCATATCAACTCATAATTCTTTGTTATTTCTTATCTGATTTTTCAAATAGTGAGACATAAAAACATCACTTAAATATAATAGGGTGGCTTGGCATCCACAGATAATTCAATTCTGGGAAAATCCGCATAATTAAAATTCAAACGAAAGTGTTATAATTATTATGTATTATTATATAGAAATTAAATCATGTAATTTAAAATAGTATTTAAGAAAAATTAAATAAAAGCATTTTTTATTTGTATTTAAACATTTATAATATAATATTACAAAAATATTTTAAATTTTATAATTATTTTTATAATTTTTGTAAACATATTATATGTATGTAAATGATTCCGCGGAAGACTACGAATAATCCTCAAAACGGATAGTATAGATAGTACAGTAGTACACTGTATATTATATTAATGTAGGATGTGATACATCATATTGTACATAAAATAGTAAAAACAATTTATATTACCTATATATCATTAAATTTAGTAATAATTCTAATATGCTACTTATAATATTATTAATAATGCTAACATAAAACATATACACAAAAAAGTACCTAGATTACTTAGATACTTTAATTATATCATTTTATTTTTAAATAAAATTATATAAAACAAAATAATATATGTTACTTATTAGAAGGAAATTTTGGATTAATCATTTTTGGTAATAAGTGATCTTAGTAAAACTCTGCTAATGGTGTTTCCATTTTTTTATTTCAAAATGCATCATCACGATAAATGTTATACTCAGAAACCCTTAATATATGAATTAAGACAGTAGGTAACAAATTGAAAACTATTTTGCAAAAATATACATCTTATACTACAGTCTATAAGTATAAAAAAATGTATAGTAATATTATTTACCTTTAGGTGTCCAAATCACAAAATGACATAACTTTCTTTTTGTTATGTGTCCCTGAAGTTAGAATTAGTAGAATTAAGATTTTCTGATTCTATTTCCATAAATTTTAATACAGTATGATCGTAATTATCAGCTGAGGAAAAATCTTTTGCTGAGCATGGAAACTTAAATTAAAATACCTATGAAATATTTTATGAGTAATTATATTTTGTAGTCCTTGTCTCTAGAGTCTTATGAAAAAACGGAATTATGATATCTCTATTATTTGTGGAAATATCGCAATGTGTAAATCATCGAGGGATATTAATTAAATGGTACCTAATAAATTTAAATACACTTTCATACGATAATATTTATATAACAATTAATAGTGAATATAGAGTTGCTCACTGGCAAGGTTTCCTTTTACGGCTGACTGGGAAATACAAAAACGCAACCGTTAAGAACGTTGTCGAGTGTATAACAATAATCTATATATATGAATAATATTTATATATTAATAACAATAAAAACACAAATGCCACGACATAAACCAAACCAACAGTATTTTGCGATTAGAGCTTTAACATAGTGTATATAATATATTATATTTATTTACCCATATCAATATATTGATCGTTGAAAACAAATAAAATATGTCGATTTTTGATTATCTTTTTTGTTGTACCTGCAGACTATGCAAGTTTAAAAAATCTTGATATACGTGGTAGTTTCTAAAAATAAGAAATCATTAAATTAGAAAATCATTATTTTAAGAGTAATTTAAACATCATTTTTAATTTAAAAATTAAACCTGATTTGTATCGACGTTTTCATTATAAAACTAATGCAAAAGATTTGATATGTTCAAATTCGATTCGTTGATAGATTAATCTGGAGAAATATTATAAATATGTAAAATGCAGTGTAGACACTGATAACAAAATATAATTTTATTATAACAATCTTTAAATTACAAATCTTCAACTATATACATAAACGCATAATCAATGCGTATAATACTATAATAAAGCAAGTAATATAAAAACCACAACCCATTTTATAACGAAAAAAATATCATGAAAAGTAGGTTTTTTTTAAATTATAGTCAAAACAAAAAATTAAAAATTACGTTTTCACTAGTTATCAATATCAGATGATATGTATATAATTGAAGTAGGTATACCAATGTATAGGTATATATTATATACCTATATTCTATATAATAGTTATGCATTATATTTTTATTAATAATACAAATATGTTTTTAAATCATAAGTTATACTCTAATAATCATTATTAAATGACAACATACATTTACCCTCAATAATTCCTATAGTAACTTTAGTTATACAAAGTTTTATATTTATATTATTATAAGTACGCTCAATATAAAATCTTCATTCGCGCATATTCATGGTTGTTGCATAAATTAATATTCATTAAAATTTAAGATATTGCGTGACTATAGTACAGTAACAACACGCACAAACAATTCAATAATAATATAGAATAAAGAAAATAATTAATAAATCAACAATTTATTTTTTTTATGAATAAAAAAGTTTGTGGGGGTAAAAATGCCATGGTTTCTATAAAATTAAATCATACTATAATATATACGCTTTTTAAATTTGTTGATGTATTAGTTTTAATAGTTTAATATTTTCAATTAATTTAGATGGCATATGTATTATGTAGGTATAGACATATGTAATGTTATTGACACTATAGGCAGTTCATATACACAAACAACACTACTCTTATTATTATCATTAATTATTGTGTCCGTACTTGAAAAATATTGTATAATCATTATTATTTACAGAGCATGTAACAATTTTTTTTTTATAGACAACCATGTGATTGATACACTATAGTTTTATAATTTTGTCTGCCTTCACTTAAAATGTTAATGAAATAGTTCAAATATATATTGTATGTAAATAATATATCTTTTTTTACTAAGAATAGAGGTTTCGACAGTTCGGTTATAAGCCATAATGACATTTATTAATGTTAATTATTTGTTTAACTATACATAGTGGCCGGTATTGCAGTGCAAGGATGACATTGACATGAATTTTTTATTTTTATTTTAAGTTGTTGTTTACATACCTAGTTCGTCATTTTATTTTTAAATGTTGATATCGATACTTATGGTTTTGAAAAGCTACCGATTAGTGTTTTATTCCCCAAGTACTACTTCAATTTAAAAAGATGATTAAGCATGTCTCTTTCTATAAGGTGAACAATATAACGGACTATATAGAAATAGAGCATGTGTATATTTTAGTGCAAGTCAAATACCATTATAAAATTGAATAAATCATATAAGATATCTTCTTCTTTTCTTGACGTAGCTCTCACTGAGAGTCTTGGTTACCACTATAACGCCATCTGTCCCTGTAATGTACTATATCTTTCCAGTCATTCCAGCTCTCAGTCTATCTTCAACAAGTCTTCCTCTAATCCATACATCAGCCATAATTTTCTTGATCTGCCTTGTGGTCATTTCCCTTGAAGTACCCATTCAAAGACTGTTGTCGATGATTCATTTTCTATTAGACGGATGGATGTGCCCGCACCATTGTATAATCTGATATTTTATTAAGTTGGTGATCGTTCCTATTTCAAACATATCCTGTAATTCTTTATTGTTTGTATCTCCTTCTCTGTTCTCCCATGTTGGCATCTAATATGGACCCACAATTTTTTCTTCATACTTTATTATCACATTTCTTCAGCTTTTTTTCCATAAAGAAATTATTACCCGTAAAATAATATGGAAACAAAATACAATAGAATAAAGACTGTATTATGTATGCGGAATTTGTCTATTACTAATGGTATGGATATGGTTTAATCGGAATAGACAAATAATAGATTACAACTTACGAGTATGTTTATCATATTTTTTGAAGGCACTAGACTGTAGAATGTAGATATGTAAAATATTGATGTATGTCTATAAAAAAATTATCAATATCTTATCTTTGCGCAAAAACACGTCATAATACCACTGTTTAAATAAATTTTGAACAAGCTTCATTGTCTTAATTTTTGTTTTAAGCCTTTCAATATATGAGACTCTCAGACTTTTGGCGGTGACTCTTCCAAATTCCAATCTGAGAGAGTTTAACAAACATATTTTTTTTTTTTAGATTTTAGTTTTTTTATAGTTGTTTTTTTTCTATATAACTGTCGTTTCATGGCTGTACCCATATATATCACGAATCTTGGTTTGAAATCTTAGACGAACACTTATAATTTATAATAAATGTAGGTACTAAGATGTTTATGTGTCGCTGTCTAATGAAATTGATTAACTTGGTCTGTTATTCAAGTTTTATTTTAGCTTTCATAAGTTTCATTGACTTGCCATTCAATACGGGATCTTATAATCTAACTATGTCGTCACATGAATCCATCAGACACTTTTTTATACAACAACATTATTTTTTCTATTACCTACAATGTGGATCTCACACTTTTATATTTTGAATTATTGTTGCTAAAATATTATTTTTTAGTTTTTAATTGTATTTAATACTCGAATATATGTATAATTGTGTAGTATTTCAAAAGTCTTAGGCCATTAAAGTAGATAATCACAGATTTATAAATAAAATAAATCATTAACGCTTCTAAAACCTAATATATATTACCTATATTATTATACTACAGTGTAACGTACTCGAGAGCTTTGCAAAGATAGTCCAGTATAGACTTCACGATGTGTTTAACTAGCTTTTAATTTATTTTTAAAATTTGAAATTTTCACCAAATTCGCTATCAATAAACATGTATCGTGAACATAAAGCCAGTGCAATAGTTGTGGTATAAATAAATAAATACATTTTATAGATTATATTAATTAATATGACGTTATAGAGACGTGTGGTCGATAGACGATAATACGATTTTCATAAATGTTACGACATACGACAACTATTTACGTACAGAGAACTCTGAATAAAATTGAGGCCTATCCATATTATATTTGCAACCCGAATCTTGTCCTTACAACACCTATTACAAAACGGTTACTATGTAACACAACACAGAATACTTGATATTAAGCGATGTCCTTTTACATAAATGTATTTTTTTCACACACACACTGATCACTAAGCAGTGTTTGGGAACGATTAATCATCTAATGGATCAGTTTAGATTGATTGATTATCAATAAGTATAATAAAAATAATTCATAATAATATTTTAAATACAACGCATAGCTTAAGAACATGGCAATATTATCTTGGTTAAACAAAATCAAACGATAGATAATTTGTAACATATTGTAGTTATCAGACTTTTTGTTGGTGATTTTAATATTATGTTCATTAAAATTAATTAAATATAAAATCACAAAATTAAAATTAATGTGTAGCCCCATTATGTGTCACTCCGTCATCTGGCTTAGAAGATCTTTTATACTTAGGTTTGACTAATATATACACGACCAATGCACCATAAAAAATTAATACTATCCCTACACAATTTAAAAACAGGCCTTCCGTCGGTAAATGTCCATGCTGCTGGTTCCTATAATAATAAAAATATTTTTATATTATATTAATATTTAAAACTTTATTTGGTTATTTTTTAATAGTTTATTGATACATACACTGCGAATATGATTTTTTCACTAAATCCCAGTACTGAAGTTACAATGGATAATGCAAACGTCAATACACCAAATATAATGTGATAAGGCATAACAGCTTCTTTATATTTCATCGCTATTTCAGGGTAGAGAAATGATATTAATCCACTTATAAACTATAAAATATATTAAATTAATGCATAATATATTACATTTTATAAAATTAAGAATTTTTCTTTTGATAATAATACATGTATTGTGTAGGTACTCTTTTAATCTATTTAAGTTTAGTATTTCTAACAAAAGAAATTCCCAATTAACTTACCTGTGAAAGAAACATTATAACAGTTATAATTCCCAACCAACTGTGCAAACTGTAAAATTTTGGAATAGGTGGATTAGCAATTAAATTTGAATTTAAACCAGTCCATATCCCAAGTACCCCGAAGATGATAATGCAACTATGAATTGCTGCATGCTGCATTTTTAATTTTCGTTTTGTAGTATTTCGGAAATTTCTGAAATGAAGGATAGCTAAAAAAAATACACGTGTAATTTAGTTTTATTTGAATATTAATATTTTTTTTATTTTAATATTATTAATTATAATATTAACTTAAAGAAACTGAAGTTATTTTAATAAAATGTTGTATTGTTGAAAAAGAAAAAAAATACTATTTTAAATTAAATAATTAGTTATATTTTGATAAAATATGTATTTTTTACATAATAATAATTATTGGCCTATATTAGATTTAATATTTTGATTAATTTGAAGAGTTTAATTTATATTTAAGATTTTTTGTAATAGGTAAATCAAATATAAATATAAATTTAAATTTATTTCTATTAGTTATTATGAAAGTTGAGATATTTTTGCTCAAAGTATCGCACATATTATAATATTATTGTATTATATCTTCCTATTCCTGTTAAAGTTTATAAAAAAAAGAAGTTAAATCAAAAATTTCATACGTCTACAAATATTAAATACGTCTAAAAAATCTAAAATACATGCAAAATTATAATGTGTGTAAATAATTCTGATATAAAATAATTGGTAAAAATGTCAAACGGACATAGAGTAGGTCACTTTAATGGATGTGTTAAATTTGAATGCAATGATGGGTATCATTGTATACAAAAACAATTCTGAACGGAGATGATTTGTCAACCTAGGAAATATTTTCAACTGGGTGGTGAAAAAGTTGGCTCATAATTTAATGACCTGAATATCCTAAAATTAAATCATGTACATAAAATGCCAATTTAAATAACTGGTGTACGTTTTAAGTTTCTATGACTAGTAATTTTTAACTATAACAAAAATCTAGAATTATTTAATAGTAAATCGTAATTTTCGATTTCGTAAAAATTTAAACTTACGATAGCCAACGCTTAACTTCTTTTATAATTATTATAAAATTGTAAACTTAAAAATTTATAAAAAATGTTGTATAAGTAGCTAAAATTTGAAAATGTATACAAGATTTTTTATACACTTTTAACTAAAACATAATTTGCAAATATTCATGATTTTAACAAATTTTTGTCAATATTTGAACTTCAAACGCTAATAATAAAAAGTTGTAAAATTGTGACTATACATTCTTAAAGTTTTTGAATAGCTATTAGACTAATAAGACTAAATAAGAAACTTCGTATTCAATTTCCAAATATTTCAACTTAGCCCAAAAAATGTTATCAATATTCATAAAAAAAAAATAATATTTCAAATGCCTATAAATAGTTTTAAAATAAGCGAAATATCTTGAAAACTAAATGATATTAAGAAAATCCAATCTAAACAATCTGTAAAAGTTTCAAACATCTACGTCTTATACGTTTTGAATAATGTAGGTACATTAAATATAGAATTTAATTAATTATCAGCCAAGACCTTATTATCGACGATTTCGAATGATTTTTCAATGTTTGGTTTTTTCATCCTAATAACTAGTCGTTTTAGTTTTTAACTTAAGCTATTTTAACTATACATCAAAGATTTTACTTTTAACCACTTAAAGTACTAACAAAGCCAATTTCGTTAACCGTAAAATCTACCTTTAATCTTGAAAATTAAAGCATTTCTTTTGAAATTCAAAAAGTGTCATCATAGAAAAAATTATGATTGCGAGACCAATACATTCATCGATCCGCTCGGAATTTTAAACGATTGAAATGTTTACATCGAAACATTAAATTACATGTCATATAATAAATAGATAAATCATACTTTAACTGTCATATAAATACTTGATGCTATATTAGCAGATGCTATAAATTACTATTTTTATTAATGCTACAAAATTTAAACATTCTAAAAATTTGATATACCTAATTTATAACAATTAATCATATTCTGTTAAATTATAACGCCTAAATATTTTTGGTATTGAGTTTCATAATATACTTATAACTTCTTTAAATATAAAAATTCAAATAAATTAATATTTATTAAATGTTTTAAAATAAATACTTACAGTTTGCAAATAAATAAACAAACGTTATTGTCATTAATAAAGGATGCCAATTGCATATTTTTATTGTTCCGCTAAAACCAAAACCAGTGCGATAAACTTGTAGCCATAAAAATACGGATAATATTAGTAATATTCCAATGAACTGAAATCAAATTTTGGATTATATATATTTATTTATTTTTACAAGAATAAAAATTAATGTTGTCGACTTTAACATTTGTCGTCAATTATAAAACAAAAAAAAAATAAAATACCTGAAATATTGTATAAATTGACAAATAGCCAGGAATCTGATCGTTATTCTTGAGTTTTATATTATGACCGTTCCGTTTATTTGAAACACAATTATTATTCGGCGTAGGCGTTTCTTGGATGCTATCATTTTCTAACTCTACCGCAACCGTAACTGCAATAAAAATAAGAACAACTAGTAACATGTGGTTATCAAAAATACAATCATCAGTCATTTCGCAGTCACACACTTGACACTTAAATAATTTATTTCTGTGTTTTAAGCTACTGCGATGACCAAGTCGATGACTGTAACTTTTAATTGTAAATTTTAGTATAATATTTTATAATATGATAGTTTGTTTAAACGTTTTTTTACGAAAATGTTTCACGATACGTGACAGTTTTTTCAGACCAATCAATGTAACGATTACGACGGTGTAACTTATTAATCGAGTATTTAAATGCGTAATAAAATATTAAAGCATTTCATTGATGCATTTTCATTTCATTTATTCGTTTATTTATCGATAATTAATTGTATAAAAACTAAAATGTATATCGTAATATAATTTTAAGAAAATGTTTAATGATTACCTATACTGATTAAATATGCGTAAATGAGTAAACGAGAGATTGTGAGAATTTGACGTTGTACACCGGAAAATATTGCTAAGTAAATACGATTACCATACTTCAAATAAAAATATACTGTGCTGATACTTAAGTATACGTCTATACTCTATTTACCTAAGAACAACATAGGTGTGTAAATAAGCCAATAATTGTTTTAAAAGTTTTTACAAATAATATAGTACCTACGATTTACGCAAACATAAGTAATATTTTATCATTGATGAATAACGATAAATAATTATCACTAGTTATTAATATAATACTAGTAGTAGTACAAATATTATAGTACAAGTAGATACAATAAAATTTTAAACATACCCATTTTTAATATCCAATACTGCAAATAATTTCAGCACCTAAAATACATCACAAATATCTAATAAATATTATGATTTGCAAAATATATTATTGCCAAATAGTCATCATTAATAAATATACTTATAGTTTGATAGTGATTTGCAATTCATTGCATTATAATACCATTCAATATTTTATATTATACACTGACAAATTCACGATAAACGTTTTGAAGGAATAAAGTAAATCACACGTTTCACCACGACCGTGTCCGTTTTATGTTTAAAAACAACTAACCAATACTGCATATAATATATATTGAAAGATATTTTTGTCCATAAGCACATACAAACATATTATAACATCTGGAATGACCAGAATGGTGAAATGTTCAATTTTCACACAAAACTGTTTATTTTTGTCCGTGAACTACTAAAAATAACAATTTTATTGACTATATAGGTAGTATTCAACTATGAGTATATAATATATATAATAGTGTTTAACATTTTTAGTGAAATTCGAAATAAATAATAACACAATATACAACAATACATATACATATATAATATTGTATAGGTTATTAACTTTACTGGACCAACACTTTTCACACTTTTCACACCTATCCTATATCTCTCTCTTGACAAACATGCTCTCTGGATAAATTATTTAATAGTATTACTTTAAATGAGTGTGTTAAGACTAGTGCGAATTAAATTATAAGACGTTATTAATCGTCATTAAGTATATTTTAAGCTGTAGATTAACTTATATGATTTTAAAAATTACATAGTTGCATGTAGTGATATACTGTCACTGTCCATTAGTATCAGGTGATAAAAGTGAACATAGAAAACACTTTTCGTTATCTGACTAGACTACTATACAGAGTTTTATACAAGCATCGTGTTTGCCTTCGTTGTTTACTTTTAATTATAAATTAATTGTACTTAGAGTATTTTTACAAATTATACATTTTGATAGATTAATAATTATTAATTAATATTAATATTAATAACTAAAAATTTCAAATTAGATACCATAGGCCCCATGCTTTCCAAGCCCTTTACCATAGACCTTTATTCCTTAGTGCACAAAATAACTCACAACTAACTCACACGAATTCGATTATATTTCGTCTGCAATACCTTCAAAAAATTATCTGTTAAATAATTTACAATAGAAAAAGAGGGGTTCTCATTTGAAAAACAAAAGTTGATTCTGTATAGAACACTTGATAAAGTACAGAAAACCTCGAGAATTTTAAAATGTAGTCTTTTAGTATATTTTGAAAATTCCACAAATAAAATAAATTTATTATTGAAGATAAAAAGTGAAAGAGTACGTTTGGTGTTCACCCTGTGTACTATTAATGTAGCACGATTATGCACGTTTTCCTTATTTGACCTGAAAATCATAACAATAACAACACGTTTGCACACCAGTCACCAAATAATATTAAAATACATTAGGTACAGTAATATATTTATGTTTAAAATAATAAAACGTGTACGAATTTTAAAATCGGTTGTATTCATGATATTATTGTCTTTACACCTATTCACTATAGAATACTCTTATTAGCTATTATTAATTCACAACTTCATTTATATATTACAGGCGTATTTGTCTGACAACAAAATAATTTACAAAGTCATATACCATTTAATATATATATGTATAAATACAGCCTATTTTTTAAATATTTACTATGTAGTATACCTATAGTGATTTTAAAGTCAATTTAGAAAAATGTGCAACAATCGTGTTGTAGGTACTATAGATTGTTCATAGTTTCTTCTTAGAATGTATGAATAAATTACTTTATAATAATAACATATAGGTATATCGTATATAATATATTATATACTTATATAATTTCAAAGTGTTTAGTTTATCTTGACACTGAAAAAGCGACCAAGTACGCAGAAACTTGAAACTTGTTTGTATAATAAAAAAATGTATAAGTACATACACACTGAAACATAATAAGAATATACCTTAACACCTTAAACACTTTAACATAACATTCTGTACACATTATTTTATTGTTATTACCTATATTAGTTTATAATAAAACTATTTAAGAAAAGTTGCAGATACTTGTCTAAAAATGTAGTCAATGCATTGACGCATCGTAATTCGGAAGTAACACTAAGTGTCTAATGATCAAAGTATCATAGTGATAAAATATTAAACTAAACTAAAAATAAAATATAAAAATATGTTAAGTTCAATTTTAGTTCAATACCTAACTGAACCGATTCTGAAAAATGAAGACCCAAAACCTACATATTAAAAAACTGAATATTATTGAAAACACCGGTTTTATACGTACAGTTTTTAAATTGATACACATTGCAAAAATTTTAGTCTATAGTCTATACTCTATACAATTTATAAACAATTAAATAATATTGTTAACTAGTTAATATATAAAAAAAAATAGTAAACATTTAAATTAAATTACATAACAATTAAAACACAGTTAACTAGTACATTGTTTAGTAGGAAAATGTGAATGATGTATTTCTTAGTTATTTTTTAGTTAGCAAACTAAAATTACACTATACATAATTAATGGAAAATATAAATACTCACTAGTTGGTATATTATGTATAATGAAGTTTCAAGACTTGTTGATTATTACCATAATTGCAGTCGTTAACAAATAACAATTAATTGTAAATAAATGTATGCAATAAATTATTGAAAATATTTATACATGTAAAATAGTTTACAGAGTAGGGAGACTCCAAACAATTTTTAAATAGATATCCTAGGTACTTCAAAAAAATTGAAAAAAACAATGTCAAGAAAATCATAGTAGGTAGTTATTAATATATAATCGTTTTAATATACACTGTTTTTAAGTAAGTTTATAAAACTTGATAAGATAATATTATTTAAAAAATATATTATGAAGTCCGACATTATAATAGTTGTATACACAATAAATTTTCGATAACTAATTATAAAATTATATCTTCTTGTACTTTTCTGTCTAAAGCGTCTAGTTACAATTATAAGTACATAAAACATTAATAGCTTCTTATAATATCTCTGATTATAATATGTATTTTATTCCACTTTTTATTCGAGTTACAAATAATCTATTGTTTAATTATTATAATAAGTACTTGTACCAACATTGATACATTCAGGCTTCAACACGTACACTTTTTTTAGCCACCCAAATCGTTAAACAAAATGTTCTGTATTCATGTCTCTACACCGTCCTTAATCGTGTGATCACTCGACTATGATTGTAAAACATTGATTCTATCCACTAAACTGAAGTGTAGGTACATATTTAAGAGCTAACAATTCAGGTATTTATTAATTTTACATTCTGAATAGAGTATGTAGTTATTCATATATATTTTATTTATGTATGTTTGATTGTTTGTAAAATATATTTAGGCCTTAGGAGTTAAAGTGACAATAATTATCCAAACATACATAAAGGGAATATTATACATACAAGTATTTTGCATATTATAAAAGTATGCATACGGCAAATATATACCACTGATATACATTGTATAAAGGTGCAACAAAATATATATCAGTACAAAAAAACAGTGCTAGTCAATAATATTGCAAATATACAATTTGTTGTTTATATAAGCTTATAACAAACAATTATTACCTATGAGATATTTTGAGAACTAAAATTTCATAGGTATTATAGGCATAGTTTGTATTATACTCATAACTGGAGTGATGAATATATATTGGTTATACAATGATGTTTTTTTTTTTTTAGAATCTGAATGGATGTTTTGATTTTATAAAGATGTGGGTGTTTTGGTATTTTTTTTTTTTTTATTATGTTAGAAAGTTTCTATTTTCTACTTCATATTGAAGTTATTCCTGTAAAGAAAGTGAAATCTATAGTTGTCATTTTAGGGTGTTGCATTATTATTAAAGATTTAATCATATTATTCATAGGTATTAATTATTTGATGACTTTCATATGAAACACACATCGTAATATTATTGTTATATATTATATTATTATGATAATATTGTTATTAGAAGTTAATTAATAACTTATGATGACATTTAGATTATCAGAACAATTTATATAGTATCATAATCATAAATAAAACAAAAACTTAAATAGTGATACAAATTACAAAATAATGGAGAAAATAATAATCGATTGCAATGTATGTAGGTAATTAAAATAATTACTTTTACAGTTTTTATTAGTTTTAACAAATCATTTGGGAGACCGTTCCATCCAAAATATGAATTATATACTAATATGCTGAAAACGTGTCCTGTTTGGCCTACAATAATGTATAGGTATTTTTTTTTTTTAATCTTGATGTGTATTAGTAGGATTAAATGAATATAATTGTTATAAACATTTAATAAGTTTTAAATCAAGACTTACTACAAGTCGTCAACAATATTCAGATCATATCTGAGGTTCTATGACGCTAGGAATTCAGTCCTATTTTATTAATAATGCATAGGTACTTTTCGCTAATTGTCTTGTCAGATGATAGGATCCAATTTATATAAATCGTTAATATTATTATAACATATTTCCCATCTTTAAAACGTACAGTTGTATAAAATGAAATAAATTGTCATTTAGATAAAAACCGTGATCAAACCGGCGTTATATTATCGATATGAACGGATATCTAGTCGTTACTTATTAAACGGTACCTACGGCATTCAGTAATTCAACGTAATAACAGCAGAGTGTACGTACCTACAGTGATTACACATTTTCGTTTTAAAATAAGTCCAAATTGAAACATATTATGTAAAATTGTGGAGTACAAAAAAACTACAAAATCTTAAATATAAAAATAATAAAATAAATAGATTAGAGTTTATAAAAAATGTTTGTTATACATTTTTACCTCAATAATACTACAATACTAATAGAAAAAAAATGAACGAATTAAAAAGTTATTAGGTATGTTTGTTAATATTTATTTTATACTTTTATTAAAAAAAAAAAAAAAAAAACGTTATTATTATATTATTTATTTATTTACTTAGGTATTTATTACGTGGACAGTCTTAAGTCTGTATAAAATGGGAAGGAAAATTGAAAATGCTTTGACCCGGGAACCAATTCAGAAACACCGTATGATTGCATACAGTCTCATTGGAATCGATACACCGAAATAAAGGTGAGAATGTGAGATTACCTGCTAATTATAATTCATAATATCACGTAATACCAATAAGCGGATGTGCGCATGCCGTATGGAATATGCGTATTAGAATATTATAACAAATCTGGCACGTCGCAAAACGCAATTAATAGGTACCTACCTAAATCAAATAGGTAGGTACTGAATAGTTATTTACATAAATTATAACGATGTGGTTTGCAATTTAAATCATATGTACATTTTTATTAGTTTTTTTTTTCGTAAAAAGCATAGATAATCAATAGAAATATTACGGGTAGCTTGTAATTAATAATTATAATGTAGTGCACTTTGTTTTTAAGACGAATAGATATTAATTGTAACGATCCCGTTCCGAAGTCAACAACTTGACTATAAATGATAAAAATATTATTACCACGGTTTAAGATACACCTTAAACGAAACACGTTACGTTATTTCTCCTTTTGCTTTTTTTCGTTTCCGCCAACGTTGGTATTACTGAAACGCGAGACTTCATTTTTACTTATCAATAATAATATTATACTGCAAAATGTTAGCACAACAACATTATTATTATTATTATTATTATTATTATTATTATTCGTTGCGCAGTGCACACTCCACACCGCGTTAAGCGTTTTATCAGGTTACCGAAAGTCTAACAACTTTACGATTTACAAGTTATAACCACTGTTGCTGTGTTTTGTATGACGCTTAGGGATTTTTCACTTTCAGATTTTCACACTGCAGTATCGTTAATCCTCGTTCGACGCAGTAATATCGTTCTTCAATCGTTTTTGTCTTGTCAACGTGCACCGTACACGCCGGTACGTCGCGTCCAATTTTCTAAGGACCACGGTGAGACCTGAGCATCATGAGCGAATCATTCACCAACGGCTGTGAACAGGAATCGTTAAAGTTTGCCAGTCACCTGTCACCGACCAAGATCGGCATGCTTGCCCCGAGCCCTATAGTGACCAGACGGACCAGAACTGATTCAACGTGAGTGAAATTACAATTTTTTTACAATGAAATTGCCTACGAGTTATGATAGTATTGTTGTATAAAGACGACGTCTGTTTTTGGCTGACGCGAAACGCACTTGTTATGAGTTCGTGAATCGACCATCGTGTTAAGCTACACGAGTCATTAGTCTTGGTTCTAATGCGAGTTTTATTGTTTTAACCATGCATTTTTGTTGTTGAGTGCAGGTCTGCTCTTGCTCTTAAGAATCCGCTAGTATCCGGAAAGGTCAAGTACTTTTGCAAATCTAAAGGACACGGTTTTATTACTCCGGACAATGGTGATCCAGACACGTTTGTTCATATATCAGAGTAAGACATATTGTTATGATTTTAATATTAATTTTGATTTATTACTAATGGCATGCTGTTTTTTTTTTAGTATTGAAGGAGAATATGTTCCGTTACCCGGTGATCAAGTACACTATCGTCTGTGCCCTATTCCTCCAAAATTAGAAAAGTTTCAAGCCGTGCATGTGGAAATTGTTAATTTAACACCTCAAGTGCATCTAAAGTGGGATTCGCCAGAAAACAATTAAATATGTCATGATGTTCTAGTGATAATTTGTACACAAATATGTCCATTAATGTGTGATGTTTCGCAAATATCTAAACCTTTATTAAAACTGGTACATTCCAATATTGTCCATGCTCTATAATATAACGAAGAGACTTTATCAGTTATACTGATATTTTTTTTTATCTTAGCTAAGTGCCAAAATATAATAATCCATCAAATTATACATCATTTTATAAGATATTTGCTTCTGTAGTTCTATAGATATTATATCAATCTAGATTAATTGTTCATTATACGTGTAATATCAAGTTTTGAAATGACAAACATTTAATTAATTAATTATTAGGAAAAAACTTACCCAATTTTATAATAATTATTTTTTAATTAAATTATTTTATACAAATGTAATTTTATGTGTGTATTTAATCCATTGCTACTTAACATCAGAAATTCATATATTTAAAGTGTTATATTAAATGTATTATATTAATGGTAAAAATTTATTAAAAGCAATGCAGCAAAGGTAAACTATTATCAAATCAATTTTTGCCCTGTGAATTTAATACTTGTATCAGTTGTATTATAACCTACAGTTTTGAATTTTGTCAGTTAATGCTGTGAACTAGAATCAAACAACAAAATTGTTATGTAATGAAAAATTCCTAAAATAGGTTAATATCTACCATACGATTAAAATTATATGTGTGTTCATCAAAAAATAAATAACAGTATATTATAATATATGCCTTTATTTTTTCAAGTTAATTTTTATAATACACAACAATTATGTTTAAGTTATCATTGTATTGTAATAATATTAATTGGTATAAAATGATACATTTTTATTTTTAATGGTGTATGGTTTTCCATTAAAAAATATATCACATTCGTTACCTTATACAATTTGTTACTTTAATAATACATTTGTATACTATTGTTGTATTCATTTACAGATATATAATATTATGTATTTAAAAAACATTGTATATTATGAATGGTCTATAATTTTATTTTTTTTAGCATAATATTTTCTGATTATTAGATTATACATTTTTAAAACTAATGCCGCATTGCTTATGTTTAAAAAATATAATTTAGTATTGCATTTTAATATTGATGTATATTGATTATGTATTAATTGTATATAAAAATATACTCCAATATTATAAATGCATTTTTTTTAACGAATATATTATGAAAATTTTACTTCCCCTTAATTTTTTAAATAAAACTCATATTGTTTATTGTAACATCATTTTAATTAGCTAATATTTTGGTAATTAGTTCATTTCCCATCATATACATGTATTTATTTTTATTATGATTAATGATTATAAACTGTTTTAATTGTTTGTAAATTTAAATGACATTAACTACTTATACTAATATTATTTTCAATATTGTATAACTCCCTAATTGACATCAATAGTTTGATTAAATGATTTTTGTAATCTTTAATAATTTGATGTAATTGATTAAAAACTTAAGTTTTATAAGTAAAAACATTGAATATGATATATGTTGTAGAATGTAGATAAATGTTGATAAATTAATTGTATTAATATAATATTTCCAGTTATTTGTTGATGGTAAATTTGTGTTTTATGTTTATTATTATTATTATTTCTTATCTAACAAAATAAATTTAAAAAGTAGACTGCGAGTCTGTAAAAGTAGGTAGGTATATCAAGGTATCATAATATATTTCGATGTTTCATTATTGGCTCTTTAAATTGACAATGCATATTGATATTTTTTTTTTTTAATTTTGTAATTGAAAATGTTGAACTATATTTTTTTCCTCATTCCTTAACAGAACGTTAATTTTCTAAAAAAAAAAAAAACAATTTATTCTAATATATTAACATAAAAAATTATTTTTTGAAAAATGCAGTGATTTGTGATTTTTTTAAAAAAGTATATTTTTTTAATATTGTACAATTTTCTACAACTAATCCTTAATAATATGTGTTTGTCAGTTAATAACAACTTTTTATGATGATAATGTTTCTAAAAGTTCTATTAGCTACTTATTATCCATGTACATCGATATATATTTTAGTGCCCGATATTGACAGTTTGTGACAGATGTCATCCTTCTGAATAAAATAAAAAAAATTTGGGTTATAATTTATAAATTTATCTTAATACTTAATCACACAAGACACAATCAACTAGACTCGAGAGTCTAGACTGTCCATTCAGATACAAGATTTAAATAAATTGTAAAAATGTATTTTCGATGATAACAACCATTTGCAATCGATATTTTTTTCTCAAAACCATTTATTATTCATATTTACTTATTTATTTTGATGACGCGTTATTGATATTGTTACAGATCCAAAATTACAATTAGTATTTCGTAATATAATAATATATCACACAACATTATAATTGTATAATAATTCTATTAATTCTATTATATTATAAATGATTTTGAAACAACTTTAAGTCTCATTTTTGCGATCAAATTTTCCAGGCACAAATACCAAGATTGCCACCGAAAAACATGTACATCAACGTATTGGTCTGGTGTGTTATCTGTATGCCAAACGCTTCTCCGACCACCGCGTTCCATTGTGGACCATATTTTTTGTCGAGCATTTGTTTAACAGTCTTGGCCGCCGCCTGTTAAAGTTATGTTATTATTATACTCTTATTTATTAAAGGAATCATTCAGTGGTGGTATAGGAATTATTAAAGGATAGCCTTAATCATTATTTGCCCAATTTATTTCGAATTTCGATGCGTTATACATTCAATTAAATTTTGTACATTATATTATACTGTAACTACAAATTGTATGTGATAAAGCGGCGACTGCTATAGACAAGGCGATTAGTGATTATCTACCCGCTCAGTGATTTTTAAATTTCATTAAACAGTAGCAGCCAGGCCAGATTATATGGTCTAGACCATTTAGTTAAGCCTATAGGAATTTAAAAAATTGTATTACGAACTTTTGAGGTGAATAATATATTATTATTTATTAGTAGGGTTAGGATTTAAAGGCAAATAGATTTCTTTTATTTTGATAATTACAGAAAAATAATTTTTTTTATCTACGAAGGGTATTTTTTCCATGGACTTAGGCGATATGCATAATAAGTGTTTAGTGGTGATAATTAATTGGATAGTTAAATAGTATTAAAAGCAATTTATTTGCACGTTACCTATCAGCTAGCTTTTTACGATAACGTAAAAATCTATTTTGTATCTATTCTGAATCCTATAAATATGCTCACTGCTATGTATATAATCGTGATAAAAAAAATTAACAAAATGATTAATCTTACAAAGTAATCCGTTCCAAATTTTTCACACGCTGTTATTATAACTTCAACCGTTTCAGCTTTCATTTCTTCTGACATATCACACTGCTGACAATGAAAATATTATTCTATTTTTAAATATCAATTATAGTCACACTAAGTGTATTATATATGTATTAGAAAAGTAAGTTTAGTAAATTTTTGAATTTTCAAACTCTAATGTATTACCTATATTAATTTTGTTGTATGGAAATTATTAAAAAAAAAAAAAAAATAGTAAAATTAACATTTATTCAATACTTAATATTTTTAATCAATACCAAATGTCTTTGTAAGTATAGGTATTAAAGTATTCATTTAAGTAATAACGATTATTAGCCCTCTCCCCAACCGAAATCCTGGTATGTAGGCATATAGTTATATATTAAGCATAACTTCAGGTATGAGAACACTCACTTGCACCAGTGGATAGGTGTGAACGATTTTCTTGTTTTCATCTTCTTTAGCATCTGCAAACTCTTCCATAGTCTACCTATACACTAATTGTTCAGATATAGGTATAATATACGTATTATGCTACACGGACGAATGTGTTAATTATAGAATAACTTTACTAAGTCTCCAATAGAGCTACTATGAAAGTAACGACTGCCGTGCAACACTCTTTCGGTCGTATACTTATGTTTGTTCGACTATTGATTCTTAGACGTCTATGTTCACACGCGCGAGTTGCTATGGATAAATAACGACGTATAGCGTATAATAATTATTATACACATTAGAGCTGATTTCATTGGCTGATATAATACGTTTTCCGCTGGAATATGTAATGAATTGCATTAAGAAAATCTACATATTACATGACTTACAGTTTACCGAAATGTGTTAATTAAATATTTTTTATATTAGTTATATAGAAATCTTAGTTAGAAATTGTATTACTATTATTACCTATACTTTGAGGGTAATTACCTCCAACGAAATCAGATGATAATAATAACGTTAAACTTATACTCAATAATGAATTATTAGACATGAATTTTATTTTGTTTTAATAAGAATCATGTAAAATTTTTAAATTATTTTAAAAATATCATCATACATCGCAATACATTGCATCATAATATAAGTAGGTAGGTACACACATAACACACGTGCTCTTATAAAATTATCTATCTATATATTTCTAAGTAATGTTTTACATTGGATAGATCTCTAAAGATATGTAGTATTTTAATTTTTCCTTAATTTATTTGAATTTAAAAATAAATAAAATAATAATAAAGTATCGTTGTTACATTGTAAAAAATTAAAAAAAAAAAAAAAAATTGTTTTTACTAAAATAAGTTTGTTTGGCGATGGGCACTCACTCTAACCTTTTGATCTAAAGTTTCAACACAATTCTTGATAATACTGTTGCTAGACTCCCAAAGCTTAAACGATACAACGAGTTTTGTTTAGTATAATAATTAATAAATAATAATAATAATGTGAAGTACATTTGTACTGTAGGTAGTGTTATACACACAGGTGGCTCCATCCGTCATCCTATTTATATTATACATCAATATCATCAATCATATACGCGTATTGTAACTGTAGTGTCCCTCGCTGTCAGAGATCAGTAGATTTTCTACGCAGTATAAAATAAAGAAAAAAAGATAAAATACTTTTTTACGAATGCGATAGGATGAAAGGTGAAATCAGAAACAAAAAAATAAGAAATATTCCTTTACTTTTTGGTACAAACTGCAAAAAAATCGTCTGTATAGCTGAAAAATCATTTACTAGCCTTACATTTATATTATTTTATTTTGTCGGTAATTATTACGGGGAAACTCAACGATTGAAACGTCCTACTGTTATAATTAGGTATAATGTGCAGTCTGAAAAGGTAAGACGGAGAATTGGCGGGATCATAGCATTGAAATATACCTAATAAGGAATACAAAATATATAATATCATGTGGGTAAAACTGCAGTGATGACATTCAAACCTCCGTGATTATACAAAATATATAATAAATAAAATAATATAAATTACAAAACGCGAACAAAATATAGCGGTGGAAAATATCCTCGAGGAATCGCGGCGGCAGTCGTCGTCCTGCAAAAGCGGCGTGACACGCGACCGTCGTGCACTCGACGATGGCGTCAAATACACGACTACACCGAAGCTATACAACACTACACCGAATAATAATATGCACTACACCGCGACAAACGTCGTATAATTGTTGTATACGACGCGCTTTGGAAAAACTACGTCCGGCCCCGCTAAGTGGACGCGCTGAGCGGCGTGTTGGCCGACGTGGTCTGCGTTTCGGAAACGGCGGTCGGTCGCTTCCGGAACGCGGCCAACTTCTGCACGGTGTTCCGGTTGCAGTCGAACGCCACGAACACGAACGCGCCGTGCAGCGAGTTGAGCGCCGTGTTGAGCGTCCACGCGACGTCCGTGTCGGTGACGGCGCCGATCAGCGCGAACACCCACGCCAGGCCCATCATCAGCGACAGCCGGACGTAGATCCTGAGGTTCCGGCGCGTCCGGTTCACGGTGCAGGTCGCGCTGTCGTCGGCCTTGAACCCGCTGTCGGAAGTGGCGATCAGCCGGACGGCGCCGAAGAACGACACGTAGTTGGCGGCGATCGCCGTGCCGGCCGGCAGCACGAACAGCGCGACCAGCGACTGCGGGTTCCGGAACCAGCAGTCGTAGTGGAAGTTGGGCCGGAGCTCGGGGAACAGCGGGCCCGCGAACCGCGGCTGCAGCTGCATGACCGCGGACAGGCCGGTGAGCGCGGCGGGCGCCAGCCACGCGAACAGCGAGTACACGGCGAACCGGCCGCGGCGCTGGCCGCCGGCCACCCGGAGCTTCTTGGTGGACGCGTGCAGCACGATCCACACGTCGGCCGACATGACGAACATCCACGCGAACGCCGCCAGGAAACCGAACTGCGTGGTGAGCGCCGACGCCAGGCACGGCAGCCCGTCGCCCGGCGTGACGGCCCGCAGGGCCACGGACAGGTAGCCCGCGTAGCCGACCAGCAGCCCGGTGGACAGGCTGGCCAGGTTCTTTTCGGGCAGGTTCTTCGGCTCGGCCGCGCCGCCGCCGCAACACCCGCCGCACCCGAACAGCGCGAGATGGGCGACCAGCGCCGCCACGGACACGCAAGATCCGGCCACGCCCGCGTACGACAGGTACACGGCGTACGTCGACTGTTCGTACGGCCGGAGCAGCCCTTCCACGTCGTCGGTGCACACCCACAGCAGGGACGCGGCGCCCGGAGCGGCCACCGTCGGCCGGACTTCCGTCACGTACCGGACGCGTTTCTTGTACACGTACACGTACGCCGTCTCGTTGTCCATGGTCCGGTCGTCGTACTCGCTCCGGCCGAACGTCACGTACGTCATGCACGACCCCGGAAGCTCGTCCCGGATCACGTTCCGGCACTTGGCCGCCGGCACGTCGTAAATCTCGTCCGGGGCGCACGGGTCCCGTCGCTTGCCGGCCGCCCTGACCGCGAACAGCGACCCGAAGCCGAACGGCGATTTCAACGGCGGCGGCGGCGGTTCGCACATCAGGTGCCCCGTGGTCAGGCCGTTGCACCGGGCGCAGTCGGCGTTCCGGAACACGCGCATGTCCTGGCCGCCGGCCGGCCGGTACTCGAACACGGTGTACGTGTGAGACGCGCAAGCCCGGGCCGCGGCGGCCGGCGTGCCGTCCGGACATCCGTCCACGATCTTGGTGGACCCCTCGCTGACGCAGGGCCGCAACGGCGGAGTGTCCGGCGTCGCGTCGTCGTCGTCGGCCGCCGGCCGTTGGATCCGGAAGCCGCACGTGAGCAGAGTCCGGTTGGCGTAGTCGGCGTAGTACCACTGCCCGTTCCGGTACAACAGCGTGTGGTCGGACGCGTTCTCCAGCCGGACGCTGACCGTCGTCCGGCCGTTGTTTCCGGAACAGTGGAACAGCGGTTTCCAGTAGATCACCCGTCGGCGTTCGCCGTTGCACCAAGCGCACCACACGTTCTTATAAGCGTGCCCGTCGCCGGTCGACTGCACCGGGTAAGCGGACACGAAATCGTCGGCCCGCCGTTCGCACTTGTCGCGAATCTCGTGATGCACCGTCGCGTCCCGCGGACACCTGCCGATCATCAGCGCTCGCCCGGCGTTCGTGCCGTCCATGTGGTGACACCCGTACCGGGTGTTGTTGTACGCGCTTCCGGAGACGGCCACGGTCTGATCCAGTTCCGCGTAGAACTTACTGTCCCGACAACAGTCGCCGTACAGTTTGCAGTGAGAGTCGTCGTAACAGTGCGACAAAGTTTGGCCGTCGTATTCGAACGTTTTTCGACATATCAATTCCGTGTCGGTCCTATAAGAACACAAAAATCGTGAATTAGTTTTTTTTTTTTTTGACTCACAAGCTATACGGCGGAAACAAAGATCTAATTTGTAGCCCCACCTAGGTCCGTTTCACAGTCCCGTAATTGTGAAACTATCCTCATCCGTCATTTTATATTATCCACCTTATATATAGAATGCATATTGGCTAATTATTATTAGTTTATTTTTTTTAATTTAAGTTAAGCGATGTTAATAATGCAATTAATGCCAATAGGTTTTTTATGAAAATAAAATATTTAAAATTCGCACACTATTATGCAGGCGTATGTATATGAATGCATACCTCTTAACGACACCGGCGTTAAACAATTTTGTGTTATGCTTTATTGGATTAACCGTAGAATTGGTTTCATCGTCGTCATCGTCATCGTCATCGTCCAAAAGCAATGTGGTTTCATAGTCGTCCGTCTTTGTCCTATAATAATACAGATATTAATTAACATAATATGTAATAGAACAACAATCATAAATAATAATAAAACTGGATTGAAAATATTTCATAAAAATTAGATATAAATCGTTATAATATGTTATAAGTAAATTTTAACTTCCAAAATAATAATAAATAATTTCTAAGTAGATATCTGGTATACTATACAGGTCTACTACAAAATGCGTGTGAATTAATTAATCATTATTCGTTACACAATAATTATTGGAATACAATATAAGTTTAGTAGTTTACAGTAAAAATTACAGAACAAAATATCGATTTTTGTCGATGTCATCTTTAGATGACTTCCACTGCATTCCACAATCTGTTTCTTGCTTACGCGTCTGGACTATTATTCAGCCTAAAAAAAAGACATGTAAAGACTTAATTTAAAATAATATCGTTAGATGTTTCATTACGAGTACAATATTATTAGGTATTATGTAAATAATTCCACAAAGTTAATTATTTATCTCTCTTATCTAAGCATATATTTTTATACTCTTTAATACAGCAATGTTCTAAATGACTATAGTTGTTTTATATTTTTTGTGTTTGATATTATCATTAAATAATAAATTAATCTTCAAAATCGTTGATGGTTTTAAAGAAAATTGAATCTAGACGGTAGGTGTATACTAAAAAAAAAAAAATGAAATATAACCGCGAAACACAATATGTTTTTTAACTATATTTTTATATTAAATTTCTCTAAATATTACAATTAATTGAAATTTAATTTAAATTTTTTATTTGATATTTTTAAAGCATGTTATTTATCAAAGTTATTCATATTTTAAACTTTGAGGGTAGTTTTGATGATGAATTAGATCTAGTCTGTAAAGGTAAAAATCAAAAATCTCTAGTGTATTTAAAACAATTAGGAAGAAAATAAAAAGAAAGGTAAGTGGGTACCTCTTTGTTGTACATTAGGTGTTGTGTGGGTTACTATTATGGGTATATTAAATTTATATTGAACAGTATACCATCATTTTTTGTGAAAATTTAAAAAAAATAACCGGAATTTTCAATAAATCGATTATTGTAGTTTGTTGTAATTCAATAAAATTCAAAAGTTGTTGAAAAAAGATCCCTTATATTTTATTCTATTAGCAATGTAATAATATCAAAAATAATTAGCTACATTTCTTTGCTATTTAAACCTCAAACGTTTACAACATTCTTCAAAATTTCAGAAATACTCATATATGAATAATTTTATAGTTGAAATTTCATAAAACTTTTATTTGAAAGAATCTATAGCTTCAAAATGTAATACAATATTCCATATAAGTTTTTTATAATAATATTATTACACTAAAAGTTACGCATAACAGTCAGTTTGTATACTTGGTAGATATTTAGGTGTAATGTGTACCTATGTAGGTCATACTACATCATTCAATATTATCCTTATCCTATTAAAACAATAAATGAGAATTGTGAGTCTTGTGAATAAACATGTGCCAATTGCCGATGGCGGTATAGCTAAGTACTTTATAATATACTGTATACCAAATATTATCTACCTATATTAAAGTGTAGTAAATATTTACTAACTAATAACATTTCTGTACAACAAAAAGGAAATACTTTACTAACTTAAAAAATAGGTATACATAATAGGTGCTATAATATGTGGAACTATGGAAGTTATACATTTGCTTTGTTATCTATATGTACCTATGCCTGTAAATCAACACCTAAAAAACCGTTTAATTTATTTACTGTAAATATAATATAATATATCAAGTATCTTAATATTTGCTGTTTCTCTCCATATAAGTTTTTTTATTTTATGAGGATTGAAGTGTCGTGTGAATATTTTAAAACTATATGGACAAAACTATGCAAATGGTTTGCTAAATATTATTAAAAAAAAATGCATAAGTATATGAAAAATATGGCTCTTATGAAGAATTATTAATTAATGCAAATAACCAAAATCGATAGTTTGATCTTCTTTTTTTTATCATGTGCCAAACTTAAATACCTAATTGCATTTATACAGTTGAGAGATCACCACAGTTTGGAAAATTTAAAATGTACTTAAAATGTACTAACCTAATACAACATCACCTATGTCACCTAATACCTATGTATGTTACTCAAAAAAAAGAACATTTCCTATGTTTATAATATTTTAAATTAAATACATAAGTTAAAGTAACTATTATAAAGTACCTGTTTGAAAGCTGCTGTTGACACTTCTAAAAAATGAATGAAATTTAGATTGCAGCCGATAGTAGTGTTTTTCAGAAAAAATTGTATCTTCTTAACAATGCTGTATATCTTCAACGTAGTTCGACGTTTTTAGTATTAATGCTTTAGTATATGATTGATATTTATTTTTGATAATGAGTACTTGCGTATTGCAATTTTATGAACACGAAATACTTGTAGTTACATATAAGTATCATAATAAAATTACATTATACAATTACTTACTCGTTACAACATATTACATTACTATACTTATATTATGAATCATGATATAATATTATACTAAATACAAAAAAAAAAAAATAGTATACAAATGTATAAATAATAATCCTAAATAAAAAATTGACATAATGTTTTGACCGTCAGTTCTTATTTTAGAGTATACATTATTATAAACATTTTTTAGGACTTAGACTGATAAGTAAGAATAATTGAATAACTCAAAACACAAACAATATAAAATTAAACTAACCAAGGTAAGTTAATAAGGTTCGTATTTTTTAATACAATATTTTAAGTAATATTCATACCAATATAAAAGTATAAAGCAAAACTTTCTATCTAAGAAGTGTAATCATTAAACTATTGAATATAACTTACAAGTCCTATGTATATATAGCGTATATATCAATGCACCATTACTTAATATACTTTATATAATTAAATCGATAATTCAAAAACGAAATTAGAAAAAAAATTATAGTTTTTTTTTATATAATAATATTTGTATGTACATATAAGAAATCAAAAGTATTAAAATCATACAATAAATTATACGTTTGGCATATTTTTATATTAGTGCTGGTAATGACAATTTTATTATATTTATACTTGAGTGTCTTAAAACATTAATGTCAGTAAATTTTTTTTTCTTTTTAGTTCACTAAAATAGGTTGAAAACCTCTATGTATTTTACTCGTTGTCTATAATAAAAATTTTATAGACTATATTTTATGAGAAGTTTTTTTTATTAATGTTTTGATGGTTATTAATATAACATTTTTTTTGTAAATTTGTAGTTGTTTATAATACTATTAAATTATTAATATAAGCTTACAAAAAAAAAAAAACAAATAATATTATTTTTTATAATTACTGTTATAACAGGTAATAATATCTAAAAAAAGTGTGAACTACAGAAATATTTTTTAACTATAATATTAACTTTTTTAAGATAAAGAAAACAATTATTGTACAGGTTTATATTCATAAAATACGAATATTTATTCTTTATGAATCATATGTTAAACACAAATACATTATATTTAATATGTACTAAACGTTGTTCACATATTATTTACCTTGCTTTAAAATTATAATGTTAGTCAAACTTAATTTCATTAATTCTAGATAATTAAAAATATTTTCTCAAACACCTCATAATATACAGTAAATTATAGTTTTTTTTTTTTTACAAATACGTAAAAAAATGTTTTATACGTATGTTTACGTATAAAACATGTATTAAATAAAAATTAAATTTGTTGTAAGTACGGAAAATAGTGATAGGTACTTACTTATTTAAGTTGTTAAGATCTTGATTTCGAATGTCAATAGCAGCTATCCATGACTCGAAGAAAATAAATGTGATGATAATTAAATGTATTCTAATGTTCTGTACAAACAAAAAATAAAAACAGTATTATTAGATAAATGAACACTTCATGTGGTTTAAAGGTTGTCCACATAATTTATGATTAATAGTACAATTAAGTTCATTGAACAATATCATAAAATTATGAATTAGCCAATATTAGTAAAATGTAATAATTAATCGTAAACGTATACATTCATGGTCTGTATGAATAGAACATGGATTAGGTACCTATACGTTATGCAATATGATTGTATACGATCAATAGAATTAATTACTCAGAAAGTATCCATTCATTTACGCTCACAATTAAACACAATTATTTCTTTAGAAGCCCCTTTTGTCCTTTAAACAAAATGACGTAAACGTTAATATTTGTTCAAGATATTAAATTTAAAGTAAAAAAAAATAGAACTTCACAGCATATTACAGTAGTTGTAGTATAGTTAACCAAATAACTAACTCATCGATATATGGTAATCGCGTATTTCCGTCACCTATTCATGTTAAAAAAATATCAATTGAATCACCCAGCAGTATTTTAAAATTGCTACGTACATCGAAATTATATTATGCACTGCCTAACGAATTTCAGACAAAGCGAGTGCAATAAGTGCATAGTCTAATATCTCTAAAGTTTAAAGCGTATTATAAGAAGTATAACTACTTACGAGTTGTACAAAGTATTTTATAGGTACTTTTCGTTTTACTATAATAAAGCTATTTGCACAATAATATAAATTATTGGAGTATCCTATCGCTCAAAAATGTCGTCTTTAATTTAAATAATTCAATATTTAAAATTAGTCCATAAAATTATCATTATGATACCATTAAAAGTAGATACGTCATATTTTTTACGATGATATATATATATAAATATATATTTGCACCCCTATTTTTTTCTGTGTTTTATTGGCCTACCATATAATTTACAAGCGTATCAATCATGGATGACTAATGAATAAAAGTTAGTGTATAATTATTATTATATTATACGTATTAACCATAATACGTATAATGTACGTGTAAAACACATGGCTGATAATTATAATTCATCAAAATATTAAATGTAAAAGTAAAACCATTCAACATCACACGTGCACCGTCAAATAAAATACTCAAGTATTTAGAAAAGGTTGGCTTGCTTAAATTTTGGCAACACTTTTAAAATACCCATTTGGCGCTACTGATGAGAGATATTTATTTAACAATTAATTAGGTATATAAATATTATATTGAATAACATTTGAATATCTCGTTTTAGATATCGTTTCTTTGATCTGGTATTACTTTACTCAGAGATAATATTTATTATGAAGTACCTACGTACAATAATATTTTTGATAAAATTCTTGTAAATTAATACAATTACGGTAAATTTTCGTGTTTGTTCGGTAATATTATCTGGGAATAGTTTTAAACTTTAACTAATCAGCTATCAATGTTAGTCTAGACATATTTTGCATATAATTATTTCAAGTTATTGGTGGTGTTGATTTAAAAACATAATGTCACCACTCGTTCGCTTTTTCACGATAAATGAGTAGAAATGATTGACTATTTTGTTCTTACAGCACGAAGTTTAATCCTGAATCTTGATCGATGAATTGAGTATTATAATATTAGAGTAGTTAGTATCTAAATCATAATATTGTAAAAGAACTATTTTTACTTCCGAACAATATTATGTAATAGAATAAAATTATCTAATATTACTAATATCGGATTAATAATAAATTCGTACCTAACTGAATTTTTAATTAATGAACATTATCCTATTATTTATTTTAACGATACATACTAAATAAGCATGTAGTCAGGTATACAATTTATGGATAAAACCCAAAATGTACAGGTTTAAATATTAATTATTTATGAATAGTTTCGACTAAAACAATTATTACACATTTTGAATATTATATTGATTATAATTTGTATCAAATAAGTAGTATAGCTATTACTTCCTTAGTATATTGCCAATTACAGAGGGAGGTTAAAATTTTATATTTTTTTTGTGACATATACGTATATTCATATTAAGTAAAAAATAATAGGTGTAAAGTGTAAATTTAGCTCGAAAAACAGTTTATGTAGAAATCTTACTATTAAAATGTATTTTGAAACGTAAGGTAAACATTGACACCATTAATTGCGTATTTCAGTCGTTATATTTTAATTTATTTATAGGGAATATCTAAATTGCACATGCTGGTTGTAGTTTGTAAACAATAACAACATGAAACATCTGTCCATTGCATTTTCTCTGAACAATGTTATAAAACTGCTACAATTCGGAAGATATTCTTAGTTAAAAAAGCATTAATAATGTAACTTTTTCAGTCCAATAAATTATTTGTATATTTGTATATACCTAAATATTTGCTTAAAATATTTTAAAATATACTACTTAATTTTTTAAATTAATCAATTAATTTATCTAAAATTTGATAAATTATATTTAAGAATCGAGAAGAATATTATGTTATTAATTTATTATCATGATATCTATAAAAATATAAAAATGTGTTTTTATTTTTATTTATTATAATTGTAGTGTGTAGTTGTTTGAAATCAGTCAATATATTAAGGTGTTACTTTCTGCTTGTAGATAGGTAAGTTGATATTAAACAGATAAACGACTAATAATATATAGGTATAAGTGTAAAAAATAATGTATAATAATAATAATTTATTTCGGTTTAAGTAGTATTAAAAAAGTTGTTGATTTATTTTATATTATAATACTACCTACATTAATTTTGGTTTTATGTTTCCCACTCTGGAAAGACCCCTTATTGGCGATATAGAAGAAACTAATCAGAGCTTTTAGCAATTATAATCTTATCTTAAATTAATAAGATAATATGTAAAGTAAGTTGAAAAAATCAGTAGGTAACTGCAGTGTATAAGTTAGTATTGAATAATATTATAAATATACATTATTTCATGTTTGTATTGCCATATAGACATTTTAATTTTTTTTTTAATTTTTACACAGTAATAGTATTATGTAAAAATTCAATCATACATAATATTATGTAATTTATTCAACTTATTAAAGAAAAGGATATATAAGATATAGTTACTTTTTATTTGATAATTTTATAAACACATCTCTCTATTTGATACTTAAATTATTATATTATGAATAGATGGGAATAAAGTTTTCATACCTTATCACTTATTATCAGAATTTTAGTATAAATATAATTTATATTATAATAAATTTAAAAATATAGTTTTGTACTCACGTCAGCTTTCATATTGACGATCGCGTTGTAGGCTATATCACATCCATGGTCAATAGAGTGCAATAACGACCAGAATAATTTGTAGCTTGAACAAAAAAAAATGCATGAACATTGAAATTAGTAAAATATTAACAATGTTATAAACAACACACTCGTGCACAATGCGGATAATATCTTAGCGAGTGAACCATCGCCGGTGGCAAGCACTATGATACTATAACACCTAATCATAATAATATACTTATCTTGGGCGGCGGTGATACCGAAACACATCGTCAACGCATGTTCATCTCGCCCCACCAATCTATAAGTCGCCAATACGCCATAAACTTTGAGTTTTGTGACACCATAGTGCGCGTGTCTATACTGTAAGCGACTGTTGTCTGAGTTAGACGGTTTGAATTTGATTTTTTTTTTTTTTTAGATAAAAATTTGTTTAAAATATTTCATTTGTTCATCATTATCATTACACTGCAAAATAAATCATATATATTATATGATATGATATATATTATTAAGTATCTATGATTATTATGTAGACCTTGAAATGAATGGATTCAAACTTTAAATGAAGTTATTCTTTTGTTTGTTTGAAGTTTAAAATGTATAAACAAAATTTAATCATTTCTATTTTGTTGGAGTCAATCTATTTTGAATTTTGCTTAAATTTTTATTTTTAATGTCCATTATCTTCAAAGCCAATATGAATTATTGCTATTAAAATAGAAATATATTATTAAAAAATTTCACTTCAAAATTAAAAGGTCTTGTACTTCTTTTTTTTTTTTTTTTGGACAGATTCACTATGTTACATACTATTTCATAGTATGGGATAAAAAGTATTGAATAGAATAAAAATAAAAAACCCCACTATTGTTTGTGGTACTTTTTTGAGTCTAATTTGTTAGGATCATTAAAGTGTTAAATTTAAATTAAATGAAAAATCATTACATATTAATAACGACTTTGAGTGAATACGTTGTATCATCTCCTATTACTAAGCTGGGTATTTTATAATTTATTTATATTCAACTAACTTATCCCAAAAACTCTGAACACAAAATTATAAAAATAAAGCTCAAAAACTTCAATACTTGTTATATTTATAGTAAAACAATAAACTGCATAAAAACAGGTTCCTAGTGGTATAATTAAGTTAAAATTAGTATAACTAGGTAGATATTTAAAAATTGTATTGTAGGTGTAAAATAATAATATACGTAATGACATTAAGGTTCAAGCCACCATATGATTGAAACAAAATATACTTTAAAAGCTGCAAAAAATATTTTTTATACCTAGGTATTTAAAGTTTATATTTCTATAAATAACACATAAAGACAGAAAATGTTTTTAAAATTATACCATGTGGAATGGATAGACAATTTGAATATAAATATTTGGTAAGAATATTAAATCCATACAATTATTTATATTTTAATTAAAATTATTAAAGTTAAGTTTACCGACAAATAAGTTACAAGTATAACTATACAGAATATTAGTATATATTTTCATGACATTTATTATACACTTAATATACACTGTATATAGCATATTATGTGTACAATATTCAGTGTATAAAATACACAAATATACTTGTATTGTGTATATAATATATTGTCATATTATATTTTATAACTGCATAAATATTATACTGACATACCTCTAAATATCGCACATTTATTAAAATCATTCAAATAAGGATTAGCCCTTTGGCCTTAAAATAAAAGAACTTAAGAACATTCTGAGATCTTTAAATAAAATACCTAAAAAATATTTTTATGTAAATTACACCTATATGAAGTATGCAATTCAGCCGTTAACTATTATAACATGTAGGTATTTATTTATATAACTTATATAACAGAAAACGCGTGTTAAATATTTAGGCTTACCTATATTAAATATATAAATGGAATAAGATGCAATTATATGTATTTTAATTTTTTACATTATGTGATGTGTATATGATTTTATCTTAATATAAAAGTACATTATGTGTATCTATATTCTATACATATTATCTAAGAAATAATTTTTAAGGGCTAAAATGCGAAAACAGTAAAATATATATGTTGAAACGATAAACAAGCAATGTTGACTCTCGAAATTTAATAATAATTAAGTTTTATCCATTTTAGTAGGACACATAAAAAATAATTTGGTAATGCGGTCGTCGGGTGCTGATAAATATTATTATATTCTATATACTTCTATAGTATAATTATTTTTAAAATGGGCGTTGGAACATTATTTTATTACTTTTATAATATTTGCTCAAAAATTGATAAGTATTTTAGTACCTACCTATTAGTTAATTAGTAATGTAGACAGTTTTTTTGGTTGAATTTTATACTATACTTGTAAACACATATCAGGTGAATGCTGCACTTAGTTAAAATAATGGATCTAAGTTAAATATTAGATTAAAGAGATTATATGATATCAATATAAATTATGTTGTGGTGTCGGGAGGGTAAATAATTATCTCTGTGATTTTTATAGCTGGTGAAAATATACAAGATTAAATTAAATAATTTAAATATTAGAAACTAAACATATACATCTAATGTCGTTAATAAAACATAAAATCTCAATAAATCTTTATTGTTGGTTTATATAACTTTGTTTTACGATATAAACTTAAATCAACTCAAAATATTGTGTTTATTTTGATATTTTTTATCAAATTACGCACACCTGTGTTAGTTTATAACACAAACTTGGCATAAGTTGTAATTATCATGAAATACTATTATGCAGCAATGTACTGAATTATTGTAGTACTTACCTATATGTATAATATATTAGAATCTGAGTTAAGCTGTGAATGTAGTGACGTGATCAGGGTAAGTGGAAGTGAGGTTTAAGATTATATTCCTCTCGTACTTTTTTTTGAAGACACCTTTAGGTATATTAGAGTTTTTATTACTTACCAGTTAACACCTCAGCTTACAAAAATTAAAACCACCAAGTAACAGAAATACAAAATTTCAACTCTTCTTCTTCTTCTTCTTCAGCTTATCGGCCCATTAAGTGCCATCGCTGCCATCACAAAACCTCTCCATTTCTCTCTATCGTATGCGTCGTCAAAAGATGACGCTTCCTCTATGTTTTTTATATCTTGAGCTATAACGTCCACCCATCGGGTCCTTGGTCTTCCTAATGGACGTTTTTTATTTATTGTGTTAATTAAAACTTCTTTTATTACTTGTCCATCCGCTCTCCAAACATGACCGAACCATTCCAGACGCTTGCTTCTTATATATGCAATAATATTTGGCCTGTTATATAACTCCTGTAGTTCTTGATTATTCCTTCTTTCATAAGTTTGCGATTCTGCATCGAATTTCGGGCCGTATATATTTCTCAGTACTTTTCTTTCGAAGGTCATTAGCCGTTTGCTGTCTCCTCTGGTCAGTGACCATGTTTCACTCGCGTATGTGATTATTGGTCGTAGATAGCTATGATACAGTAGTGTCTTTGAATTACGTGACAGTAGTTTTGATTTAAGGAGTCTCATTATGCTATAGTAGCATCGATTGCCACATGCTATTCGATCATTGATTTCTTCATGCATGTCGTTGTTGCTATTTATGTTAACACCTAGGTACTTAAATACCTCCACTTTCTTGAAACTATAATCATCTACTGTTATGTGGTCTGTGTTTGGGCTTCTTCTTGCTACCACTAAGTATTTCGTCTTTTCCTCGTTTACACGCAGCCCTATGGTTTTACTTGCTTTCAAGAGTTTGGACGCAGTATTCATGACTTCCTCTCTAGTTTCTCCCATTACCACAATGTCATCTGCGTATGCCAATATTACTCGTTTCCCACATATTTCCATCTTTCGACCGTCCCATACTTCTCTCATTGCTTTTTCTAATGCTAGATTAAACAAGGTGGGTGATAGAGCATCACCTTGTCTAAGGCCTGATTTTACCTCAAAAGTTTCAGACATTTCTTGAAGGAAACGAACTCTGCACACAGTTCTGTTGTTACACCCTTTTATAAGACTTACGTACTTTTTAGGAATGCCTAGAACTTCCAGTGCTTCCCATAGTTTGTCCCTATTAATGCTATCATAAGCTTGCTTATAATCTATAAATATAAGGTGCAGTTCTTTATCAAATTCATAGAACTTAGCCATTATCTGTCTCAGTGTAAAAATATGGTCCAATGTCGATTTACCTTTTCTAAAGCCGCTTTGATACTCCCCGACTATTTCGTTAACATATGGGTTAATCCTTTCTAATATTAATGACGAATACACTTTGTAACACGTGTCTAAGAGAGATATACCTCTGTAGTTCTTTGTCTTGGTCGGGTCCCCCTTTTTTAATATAGGACATATTACTGCAGTATTCCAGTCCTCTGGGAGGGTTTCTTTATCCCATATAATTGAGATCATTTCCATAATTTCTCTTCTTATTTCAGTACCACCTTTTTTCAGTAACTCAGCCACTATATTGTTTTCCCCAGGTGCTCTATTGTTCTTAAGCTTATTGATTATATTGTCGATTTCTTCTCGTTCTGGTTTTTCTATCTTTGGTTCTGCTGTATGGTAATAGATCGTTTCGTTGCCTTCCTCTACTACTGGTTGATTTAAGAGCTGATTAAAGTATTCTTTGAAATGGCTCACTACCTCCTTCTCTTCTGTGATTAGGTTTCCGAAATCATCTGAGAGTATTCTTGTTTGTGGTTTGAAACCAGCTTTGATACTTCCGCTTTCTTTGAAAAACTTTCTAGTATTGGATCTATTCCTTTCAATTTCCTCTATCTTTTTCTTTTCATGCAACCGTTTCTCTCTCCTCAAAATTCTGTTTGTTTGTCTACTTTGTTCTTTGAAAATATTAATATTTTCCTGTGAGGAATTTTGCAACATTCTTTTTCTCAGTTCATTTCTCTTGGTTACGGCATCACTACATAAATCATTAAACCAGTCTTTTTTTCGCTGCTTATTCTCCATTCCCAAAACTTGATTTGCACTGTTAGTTATTACATGTTTTATTTGTGTCCATCTACTGTTTACACAAACGTTCTTGTCATTCGTCTTTTCTATGTGACTCTTAGTCCTTTCTAGGTTGTGTCGTAGATTTTCGGCATACTTTCTACTTATTTCGATATTTTCTAACGATTGTACATTGAATCTTTCTCTGGCTTTTTTCGATGCCATTCTCCATTTCACTGATAGTCTTATAATGAACTTTGCATACAGTAGGTAGTGGTCGGTATCTGCATCGGCTCCTCTATACGATCTCACCTTCTGAATGCAGCTACCATGCCTTTTGTTTATTAGTATGTGGTCTATCTGATTTTTCGTCCTACCGTCAGGTGATTTCCATGTATGCTTATGTATGCCTTTCCGGGGAAAATATGTGCTACTAATTATAATGTCTTTCGAAAAAGCAAAATTGACCAGTCTGGTTCCGTTGTTATTACTGATGTTATGTAAGCTGTCTGGTCCTATTGTTGGTCTAAACCTATTTTCTTTTCCAACTTTCGCATTGAAATCTCCTACTACCATTTTTACACAATGTACCGGTAAGCTATCATATAATGCTTCCAGATCTTCATAAAAATTGTCTTTAAGGTCTTCATTTTTATCTTCCGTTGGTGCATAGCAGTTTATTATGACTAGGTCAAATAGCCTACCCGCTATTCGGATGTAGCAAAGCCGATCTGAGACTGCTGAAAAATGTTTTATGCCTGGTAATATTTTGTCCTGTATCATAAAACCCACTCCATTTTCATGTTTACCATTTTCAGATCCGCTGTAGAAAAGAGTTATATTTTCTTTTTTGATATTCCCGTTACCAGTCCATCTGATCTCTTGTATAGCTAGTACGTCCAGATTATACTTGTTTTGTTCTTCAAGTACATATTTTAGAGCTCCAGGTTTGTTCAAAGTTCTTACGTTCCAAGTTCCCAAATTTAGTCCATTTTCCGATTCCAGTTGTTTACCATGATTGATCCAGTTCCGAGGCTTATTTGATGGTTTCTTAACGGTAAAAAGTTTTATAAGGTCGAGTTGTTAGCCCGACGCTCAACCCCCATGCTGGAGGACCAGGCTACCCCAACCAATTAAGGTAAGGGCAGGGCTACTGCAGTACACGTACTAAGGTGCACTGGGCGATGGGAGCGCCACTTTCCCTACGCCTCAGCTCGGGGCCCCGGGTTCGCTAAGCCCGTAACACTAGGTGTTCCCCTGAGGTAAATTTCAACTCTACCCTAGAAAAATAAATTACGATTTTCAAAACATACGCTTTCCAAAAAGTACTTTTTGTATCAAACTATGAGAATAAAAACTTTAAGACAAAAAATCACTACGAACATATAAAAAGATATTTCGCATTATTTTACATAAAAACGATCAAAAATAATAGTATATTAATTTATATTATTAGTGAAATAGAAAGCGTATTTACTTAAATTTAAAATATTTAGTATACCTATATTTAACATGTTTGGATTGTTATTCTTCAATGTTTCGCATGGCAATTTAATAATTTAAATATACATTTTATAAAATTAAAAACGTATAAAAATTAATTCATTTTTCATTTGTTTTCTATTAATTAAATTACAATGTAATTTAACCATATTATTAAGTATAAATACCTATTCATCAAATATTAAATGTTTACAATATTATATTAAATATAATCTTGTAAATTGGTTGAATATAGGTACATTCCTATTAATTTTCTAAATATCATATAATAGGTATATTAGGTTAATATAATTAGGTATATTAGTTGGATTAAAAAGAAAAATATTATCATAGGTTATTCTAACAATAAGCATTTATAGAAATAAAACAATTCAATAACCTTAATTTTTCAATCGTGCCTTACTTTATTTATTTTCGAAAATAAACAGTTACTTTGGTCAATTAGTCGAAAAAATTCTAAAACAATATTTCAAATAGTATAAATATTATATAGGTACACAAAATATCCGTACTCATACTGCAAACAATACGATATGTCTACGATTTGAATAATCGCTTAAGGAAATAAAAACGACATTTTTCTAGCCAACACGATAACAATATTAACAACAATAATAACATGTATAACATAATTATTTAAACGATAACAATTGATGACGTGCACAGTAACTCTAATTTATTCAAGGCGCGATTACTACGAAATAAAGTCGTACGGGGGCAGCGCGCCAGTGCGGCCTGCGACTGCAAAGGCTCGGTGGTCCTGTCATCGCCGAGGACGAATGTCCTCCGACCCGCACACCGCGCGCAGCTCGTCCCTGATCACGTTCTTGTGTTTTGCTTTGAGCAAGTCGTAAATATAATCGTTTGGATCGCAAAGTCGGTTAGCGTCTACAAGACGTTCTGCGCTAAGCGCTCGATTAAATACCTCGATATCTCTGATGCGCATCACACCACTTGGTCACAAGCCTTTGCATCGTTGTTTCCGGAACTATTCCTCGGTGACACGCGTTTCCGAGGCCACGATTGTATTGCGCAGTCCCGAGATATGCCGTTCACCAACGAAATGCATGTTTTCTTTGAGCACGGCCTAACGGCACTACGTCTTCCTCGTCCTTGCCTTTGAAACCAACAGATTTTGGCCACTACGCACTAAGTCGTCACCGTACAGCTGCAGGTCGTCGCGAGTAACATCGTGAAAACGTTTCGTGTTCGCACCTGCAGAAATGTTAACTGCACATCAATAACTATTTTATTCGTGTGCACAGAAATGTTGTGTTAAGTATAACTCATATTAAGTTTCACGAAGTCAGCAGACTTTTCAATACACACGCATGCTCTTTTCCCTCTACTATACAATAATATTTGCATTATTCGACCCTAATCCAAACTCTTCACCCTCGAGTCGAATGAAAACTATACAGTAAAGTTTTTTTTCAAATGTACTTCTATTCATTGCTAATGGATTTATTTGTACCTACATAATATACTTTAATTGTATTTATTAGTAGTCATATCTCTAGATTTCATACTTAGTTAATTAGTTTTTGATCAAAGTAGATCATTACTTTCATTTATTCACATTATTTTGAAGCTATATAATATTTTCGATATTCACATAATGCATATGTACTACCCATGTTGAAAAATAAGTCGGTTTGAAATGTG
Source organism: Aphis gossypii (assembly GCF_020184175.1). Classification (NCBI taxonomy): domain Eukaryota; kingdom Metazoa; phylum Arthropoda; class Insecta; order Hemiptera; family Aphididae; genus Aphis; species Aphis gossypii. Next base: position 37,951,322 of record NC_065532.1, read on the forward strand.
CATAAAGTCGGTCCAATCAACGAGTAGATTATTATTTAGTAAACAGTAATCTATTAATATTGATTTGATTATTTGTATTTATTTGCAAACATTTTTTTTTTTTAATATCAATGAGAAGCAGTCTGAACAATTTCAAAATACATCTTACTCTTTAATTTATTTATGCGATTTTTCTCTAACACATAAATATACGAAATATACGAGTATTTGGCCTGCACATCACTATTGCGACGTAAATATTTAAATAATTTGTTGGTCTGTAAATTCCGTGTATCTACATGATAGTGCTCCGACTTAATACAATACGATTTTTGAAGACCCAAAATTACAGTCTTTTCATAATATTATCTACGCCACGAAATCTGTGCGATATTTGTTTTCACCATCATACGCACTACCGGACGTTTCGTTGCACTACTTACCGCGATGCAAACACGCGGCCTAATAATAATAATTATATGTATACCACAACTACGTTATCCGGTCTTGTGCGTTCCTCTGTTAGTTTCAGACTGAACCCGGTTAATTAAAAAAAAAAAAAAAAAATTCATATGGGTACGAACTAAAATATAATATAATATGATAATATTATAATAATCTAATCCTGCATGTAGACATCACGTACGTCAGGCGAAGCGCCACGGTACGTTTCCTCGCATGTGAGCGCGCACACGTGAGACACTCACCGTTTTCATCGTCGGTATGTAGGCATAATTATTATTATTACGTAAGAATTCATTTTAGTACATCGCGTCCCATCCACAACCTAACTTTCACCTTCTAACTCATCATCATCTGTGTTTATAAAAATAAAAATAAAACGCGTACCACATTCTAACATTTAAATATTATTGCATACGCACCGACAATGGTGTGAAACACGAGAGAATAAAAAACATATTATTATATATTTGCAGTAATAATATTGCACTGATCGATCACATATACCTATACTGCCGTCGTTCTGTCGTTGTACAATAATATTATGGTCTTATATAATTACTATAATATGTTATTGTTTATTTGAATTTTTATCATCTACGGCTGCATAATATTCGTTCGGTGTCATGTAATAGTTGTTAGGTATACTAACGGTTTGATAAGCAATAACCGGCTTTTTTATTAAATTTATTTTAAATGAGTCTTATAATTATTTATAATATTAGGCACGTACTTTGTAAATCGACTACGTAATAACGAAAAACCGTTTTTTATTACCAAACAACTTTAGTTAATAAAATAATTTATATTTAATACGTTTGTATTAACGTAAATATCAAATACCTCCAAATGGCACCTTCGACATCGCGGTATAATATTTAAACGATGTATTAATCAGAGGAGAAAACATCAAGCTGGTCGTTGCTCCACCGCGGTTCGTCAAGCCCGACGAGCTATGACCATCGTTCGCCTTCGACCTATAATTGTTTAAATAATAATAATAATACTAAACAAACTCGTGTTGACGAGCAGTTAAATAACGATTCGAAGTGGTCCAAACAAATAAAATAAAAGTCATTCTATGTCAATAATATTTTAATTATCAAAACGATGATAAATAATATAAAATGTAGAAACCACGTGATTGAATTAATCGTAACATCGAATCAAAAACATGTCAATTTGACATATTACAATTATAATATTATTATATTGTATAACTATAATTCATTAGGTAGTATAATTATGTATACAAATTTAAGTGCACTTATAATATTATTATTAAATTTGCTTCGTAAACCTATAAATCATACAAACACGAAAATAATATAACATACAATAACATAATATATGCTTACAAAAGAAAACACACTCAGAGTCGTCAAAAACACACGAGCACGGGTAAATTTAAATGTCATGAGAAAAGTTCAAAAATCGATAAAAAAAAAAAAAAATAAAATAAAAATAAAGATCTAGAGAGGAATAGAGCGGCGTCTTGCCAGCGGCGGCGATCGAGTGGCGTCCGTATCATAATCGTAATGCTATTGTTCTCGGCCCCGCAGCCAATCATTCAGTTCAGTCTTGGAATTTTGCGTTTTGATTCTTCGTCCGGCGCGATCGGAAATAAATAATAATAAATCGAACGCTCGCGGATCAGTAGAACGTGTCGGTGGTTTTCTCCGAACTGATGGGCGTGCCGTTGTCGCTGGACGACCAGGAGAACGACGACAGGGGCGGGCCGCGGTGGAAGCTCTTCCGGTCGCCGTCTTTGGACTTCTCGTCGGACGGACGGTGGCCGAGACCCAGGTGGACGGCTCCGGCGCCGCCGCCCACGCCGCGGACCAGCGAGTCGAGCACGCGCCGCCGGCACGTGAACGCGACGAACACGAACAGGCCCTGGAACGTGTTGAGGGCCACGAACAGCATCCACATGTAGGCGGCGTCCGTGTAGCTGGCCGCTATGCCGGTGGTCCAGGTGAGGCCCATGAGCACGGCCAGCCGGCAGTACATGCGGAAGTCGCGGCGCACGTGCCGCGTGTTGACGTGCCGGACGGTGGCCCGGCTGGAGTGGATCATGTACGCGGTCCAGCCGAACAGCACGACGTCGACAACCATGACGGCGGACAGCGGACCGGCGAAGAACGCCAGTAGGGCCGTCTTGCTGCCGAACCAGCACTGGTCGGCGCCGAACCGGGGCCGGAAGTGGTCGGGCACGGCGGGCACGGCGTCCGCGGCCACGGCCACGAACGTCATCATGGCCGGCACCAGCCAGCAGACGGCCGAGTAGACGAGGAACTTCTTGGTCTGCCGGCCGCCGGTGACGCGCAACTCGACGGTGGCCAGGCGCAGGGTGCGCCAACAGTCGAAGCTCATCACCAACATCCAGGCGAAGGACGTGAGGAACGCGTAATAGGTGACGGCGGCGCCGGCGTAGCACGCGGCGCCGGTCAGCCAGTTGCCGGCCACGAACGCCGCGTACGAGCACAGCAGCGACACGCAGAACGACGCGAGGTTCTTGCCGGACAGGTTCTTCATCTCGGGCAGCGCCGCGAACACGGCCAGGTGGACGACCAGCAGGACCGCCGACACGCCCAGGCCCGCGTAAGTGAGCGCCACGTACCCGCCGGAGTGGTCGGACGACCGCCGCCGGTCGGCGTCCGCGCACACGGCCACCGTGCCGTTGTCCAGCGTCACGTACCGGACGTCCGGGTCGGGCGGCCGCCAGCCCTCGGCCGGGGCCGGATACATGGCCACCACGGGACAGTCCAGCGGCACGCCGTCGTCGGTGACCGACAGCGACCGGCACGTCTTGCCGAACGGGTCGTAGAACGTGTCGGGCCCTCGGCACTCGCGGTGTCCCGGCCGGGCGACGAACAGAGCCGTGAAACTTCGGACGCCGAACTGGTTGGGGAACCTGAGGTGCACGTCGGACGGCTGGCACGAGACGTTCTGCACGAGCACGTGGTTGCATATGGCGCAGTGGATGTTCTTGTACGGCTGTTCGTTGTCGTACACCACCGTCGTGTACGCCTCGCAGTTGGACCGGATCTCGTCTCTGGGCCACTTCGGATGGCACGCCACCACGGCTTCCGGCAGACACGGGCGGGCGCGGGCCGCGGTCGGCGGCACCGCCAGCGCGTCGCACTCGTACGCGCTTCCGGCGAACCGCACCGTCCACCGGCCCGCCGTCGCGTTGTACTTGAGCGTGTCCAGCACCGTCTGCTCGGCGCCCGCGGCCACGTCCGTCAGCGAGTCGCACACGATCCGCGTGTCCCACAGGATCGGGTCGGCCGCGTCGTCGTTGCACGCCGCGCAGAACCGGTTCCGGTACGCGCGTCCCGTCGTCCGGCTGGTCACGGGGTTGTCGACCATGCCGCCGTCGCCGCCGCCGCCGCCGTCGGCCGCTTGGCAAGCGTCCCGCACGCGAGCGTTCGTCCACGCGGCCGGACACCTGTGCACCACGTACGCGCCGCCCTTGACGTCGGTGAGCACGCACCCGTGCCGGGCGGCCGAGTTTTGCTGTTCGACCGGGTCGAAGTGCGCCGAGTCGGTGCAACAGTCGCCGAACTCTGCGCACCGGTCGTCGCACAGACAGTTTCGCCGCAGCCCGCCCACGCCGTCGCCGCTCTCCGCCTCAGCCGCGGCCGCTTTCTGGTCCACTCCCGCACAACTGGACTGTGGTAGACATAACCTGGAAAAAAAAGAAGGGATTTAATATGATATCGATAATCGTGAACACTCATAAATTATAAGTTATATTGTCAGCCCCGTCACAAAGGTGGTATACCTAACCGATTCGTCGAGGAAGTTTTCAGATCGGTGTGCGGTTCCGGCGTGCAAATTACAAATTTTACTGTGCGGAGAAGCCACGTATTTTGCGAAAATCGATATTTTTGTATGCGTACTTTCTAAGTCTAACACGAGTTTCACCGTGACTCGATGTATACATTGTGATTTATCCCGGACAAATGGGTGCAGTATGTGGATTGTGAATTAATAATAACGTTAATATTCAAACACACGCAAACGAGATGATTTTTTTTTTTACAGCACTCGAATTAGTCATTTTTAAAACACACACACGCAATACTCTTACAATAAACTGTTACCTGCGGTAAGTACGTACAACATCCACAATACACGATGTTATGTGTACATAGTTAAATGATACGCTAAAAACAATAATGAACAATCGCAGGTATATACACTTAAACCGTGTTATAGGTTGTCTCCCAAATGTTGACCTCGCGGTTTTTGAAACACAAAACGTGATTTTTTAGACACGACTCGCACGTGGGATAACAATCGGTAGAGAAAACAATGGATGTCTGCTGTGTTTCATCCACTTGAGATTTGAATCCGATATATTTTAATCGATTATCGTATTATAATATTATTATGAAAATGTGTTACTATAATATATACAACAGGTGATGCGTAATACAGCGGTTATTATTGTAGGTACCTATTAAAATGTGTGAAAACCTACGCACAACATAAAATATGGAGGCGATGCACTTTCAACGTGTATACACATATTTATCTAAGCTGGAATACTAAAAATCAAAATTGCAAGAGTCCTTTAACCAAATGTGTGCGTACCTATATAGAGTTTAAATGATGTTTAACTTTTAATTTTATTTCATATTTAACTGTTGAGATATAATTAATAACAAATTTTTTCTTTAATAGAGTAGTGTAAAAGTATATGAGATATTGTTTTTATAATTTTATTACGTATTTATAATGTTAATAATCGTTAAAAAAAAATGATAGTATTACATCTTATTTTTAATAATAATACTATAAATGATATGCATGCAATACGCATGAACTACACCTCACGTTTAAATTAAACTTGTAAATTCCGCATTTAATATATACAACGTAATTTCATAAATGGGTCAAATGCACAAAAATGCAATAAAAAATTAATATAGTTAGCGTTAAAATACATAATAATATATAATATGATTTTTAAAAACATGCACAAGCAATGAAATCATTAGTTAATAGTCATAATTAATATGATTACATTGTATTTAAAATAGGTACGCATAAGTAAACTATATACATCAGTATTCGATATAATAATGCAAAAATAAATGCAATCATAAAATTGTATTTGAAAATATCAAATAATATACACAAAATAAATCAATTAACAGAATAAGTCAATTAAGTGAAAGGTCCAAGGATAAAAACATATACATATACTCGTACATGTATATTGTATACGTTGTAACAAACAAATTATACTTAGTTAAGTATTTATAAATATTCATTATTACCTATGTATTTAAAATAAATGTTGTCATTCATAAAGAAAAAAACATGAAAATATATAACGATTAAATTATAAAATGTTTTTTTTTTTTCAAAAATGTTGTTTCGTACATAAAAACATACTTTTAAATCTTAATACTTTTCGACGAAGGACAAAAAAATAGATAAAATGTATGCGCTAAAATCAAGAAAACAGACTAAAAATTGTACAAACATTACTTTAACAATATACATTGACCTATTTACCAGTGTACATATAGTAACTAGTAAGTTTAATAGCCAAATTTTTTCCTATGCGACATGCGTAAGTATACATGGCCAGACTATATGAGTTGAATAGGTGAATGAGTACACTAACCATGAGTTCAATAAGCGATTATTACTGTACGCGACATTTTAAAATATAGTGCATAATAATATGTACCTAGGTACATTTTATTCTTAAATAAAAAATCCAATTAAAGCTTTACCAAACAAAAACATAATTAATGGAATAAAATAAAAAATGAAATTAATTTAATAGGTAGTTTATTACAAGCATATTAAGTTATGTCATTCACATTGTTATTACTAAACTTAAATAAATAAAGTACAACATTCAATCCTTTTTTTCTTATGTGACATAACTAAAATAATTGATTATGGCAATAATGTAATATATCTAAAGATTTTCATTTTTTAAATTTACTTAAGTATTTAAAGTCAACGTAGATTTATGTCTTATACCTATTGCCTAATGAATATTGCCAGTAATTATTTAACTTACATTGTTATGACAAAAGTAGCGACTTGAAAAAACTATAACCACGTCGTATATCTGCTATTTTTTGGTGTTATGTGCACGAAATAAATCCCGTTATACCTAAATGGAAATTTTAAGTACAAAAATAGTGCCGAAAAAAAAATACTGACAAACAAAATATAATGTACATTATAAGTCATTACTTATAAGTTATAATTTCAGAGATTACAGCAAGTAGTTATTTTTCTCGGACAGATTAGTAATAATAATTGAAGAATTCAGAACGTAATTCAATTATAAACTTCCCCCAAAGGTAGGTTAGTTAGATATCTATAATAAGTACGAGATATTACGTTCCAGTAAAATCTTCCACATAACACTTATAAATATTTAGTATCAACTATTATTCAATTAGCTATTAAGTTACGTATATAATATTACATTAAAAATTAAGTAACAATAAAATGTATGTGTTTTATTACATTAGTAACAAAGATATTATTTCCTATGTGAAGTTACAATAAATTACATTTCATGTGATAATAAATATTATATAATTATTTGTATTACTCTAGAGTTTCATGATAATTAATATTATCATACTAATTTTATTATGTAAATAAAACTTGTCAATGATGTCTATTTACAGTTATTTATTATTATTATTTTTTTTTTTGGAATAGATATAAATAAACTTTAAAGGATTTGTTTTAGATATGTTGCAAATATAAATAAAATGTTTTTATTGAAACACATTCTGAAAAACTATTATACGTATTACTTTCGTCTAGTGCTTTATAGTTTCTATCTAGATGACGATAATATTAGTATATTTTCTAGTTAAAACTCAACACAGTAAATTACAATAAAATAAAATAAAATAAACATTACTGTTCATATCTAAACTACGTGTTAAATACTGTCCATGCAAAAATAGTTACTTACTTATATGGGTTGTTAAGATCTTCATACGGAATGTCAATAGCAGCTATCCACGACTCGAACAAAGTGAATATTGTGATAATAAAATGTATTCCAATCTGTTCAAACACAAAATAAAAAACGACATTATTATACGTACTACATTGGTACACTGCAGTTTGGTCTGCTAAGAAAATTATTTTCAAATCAGTACCTACTACTACATTATTTTCATTCAATGATTTATTATTAAAAAAAAAAAAAAAAAACAAACCTTATAAAATAATAATATAATAATAAAGTCCCCAATAAGACATTCCCAAAAGCGTGATGAAATCACATGAAACGAAGACTTAAGCAAAATAATAAACATAATATTCAACGAAGGATAACATTTCTGCACGCTCCTTAATTACTTCATAATAACTATATGGAATTCTTATGTGTCATTTAAACGTTGGCGATAAAATATTATTTTTGTTGCATCAGATGTACTGTAAGCACACAGAGAAAGGAGACAAATGTATTTAACAAAAAAATAAAAAATAATAATGAAAGGCAATTCGCATATGTATTATACATTAGGGCCGGCATAACACTACGATAGAAATGTTAGTTTATTTTTCGGTTTAAATTATAGTCACACGTTCATTCCCATTAAATCGTAAAATTCAGATACTATAAAATATTATGCGATAATTATGTTGGGATGAGTAACTTATTTTAGATAAAATACTTTTAAGTTGTATTGACAGTTAATAGCGTTTGCAGATTATATGTTGACGAAAAGCTGGTTACGATAATATTAGAATATATATGTATTATTTTTTTTTTATTGTGAAACAATAAAATTACTTGTATCGTTATTAATATCGTCAAAATAATATGCCATTTACATTTGAATATTTCCTTAGAGTTGTATAACATAATTGGTATATACTGTCCCAAACCTAAAAAACCCTCAATTCACATTATCGTAATGATTTACTTGTTATAGAAATCAAATTAATGTGCATACGTATATTATGTGCATACATTTAAAACAAATAATATATCACACCGTAACGTTTGTGAAAAATAAGTATAGTAACTATCTTTGATTTCCCCGACATCAATCGCATATTATAATAAGTGTCCTCATGACTTAGAAATCATAATAGACCATTGAAAAATATCACGAAAATTTGCAGTAGGTAACCAAACAATTGGTGTATCGTAAAATTATAATAAATATAAATAAATAAGTAGGTACCTACAATGTACATTTCAAATTGAAATCGTAAATCGAAAACGATTCAACTACATAATGTTTATTAGTATTATTGATATATCGTGTGTTGCATAAAATAATTTATTATGAATTATGCACGGGAAATATGGTTAGTCATTGAACTTATTTTTTTATTATTGTTTTTTTTTTTATCAAACAACAGTTAGATAGATATGTGATGACGTCATTACGAACGTTTAAACCGGTGTTGTCGAATTATCGTCCAAAACGTTCTTATAGTCGTTTGCAAGTATACCTACATCAAATAACTGTGGGAACAGAGTTAAACAGTCGCAATTTAAGGTTTTACGTATTTGTAAAGCACTATTCAGTCACTTGTAGTCTGTAGAGGATATTTAATAATAGCTTAATATTTTTCTCACGTGCCATATAGCTTTCTAGATGATATTTTTGTATGAGTCACATGTGCTGTGCAAAAAAAAAATGTAACACATATATATATTATGATTAAATGATATGAATATTGAATATATATTATGATATTGATAAAAAAAAAAAAAACAGGCACAAAGATAGATGTTTGTGAATAATAAATAATAGATTTTAAAATTTATTTTTACAAACATTTAAAAATAGACATTGTTATATTATTATTCCTCGCTTCATAAATAATTTTATGATCCAGATAAAATTTGGTATTTGAAAAACGCGTCATATATTTTATATAGCGTCATATTTTACATGCAAATGATGAGTGCCTATAGTATTAAATATATCTATAATAATATTATTGACACGAAGAATCAACGACTACCTATTTAGTGTGTCTAAACTCTAAATATTAAGTACAATAAGTACATATTAATAATAACCTATCACTAAAGTCACTAACTATACCGTATTTCAGCTAGGATTATTGTTTTATTATTATTATTATTATTATTTTAACTTGACTCGTATAATACTAGACGACTAGGCTAGTACTAATATATTTTTTCTTATTTATTGTTTCCAATCACAAATAATATTTAAATTTATTAGTTTATTATTTAATTAAGTAAGATTTATTCCTTTGACTTACAGATACTAGACTTATTAGATGTATTTAAATTACCCGTGTATAAATATCTCGTTTTGGCTATCATTTCTTTGATCTGACATTAAAATCTCACCTTTTAACACTGGTTGTATTCTAAAAATTTTGTTATTAAACTATTTATATCAGTTATGATTAATCAACGATTTAATTAAATTTTCTTGCAGGATCGTGTGTAATAGTTTTAATATACTTAAAAAAAAGTTGTAATAAAAATAGTTAATAATTAATCATTATATTGTTATAACGATTAACGTGTAAAAATATTGTATCATACCAATGATCGTAATTTTTATTTTGAAATCTTCATCATAAAAGTTTCCAATTTTAAAAAAAACAATCACGCAATTACAAAATTACCTGTGTTAAGTAATTTATATGTATATTACTTTTTTTATTATGATAATGACATCTATGTATTTTACACATGCAGCCTACTTGTAGCCAAAAAATTGTATAGAACTCACCGAGCATAATATTTATTATTAATACACGATTCCCACGATACACACGTTAAACCTCTATATTTGTATTCAAATATTAAATTTATATCCAAGGTCGTGTATGTATTTTTAACGTAAGGTTTATTTTGTTTTGCCGAGTTTTTCTTTTTGCACGTAATTCTTATTTTATTTAATCCGAGTGAAAGCGCTTTGTTGTGTATATGGTCTAATAAACTTAGACTTGAATATGCATGCAAGTTGCACTCTTTTGTTCGGACTATAAGCAACGGTCAGTAACTAGTAGACTTAACACTTAAGAATAAATTTAACCAACAAGTATTATTTTTATTGTATAGGTATTAAACATGTAAAATATGGACGAATAAAGCACGAAATATAAATTATTTAAATTTTAGGCATACACACGATTGAGTCTTGATTAGAAAAATGAATATATACCTACACTATAAGTAAATCGGAATGAAAAAAAAACCATTAAATAGGTAATTAATAAAAAAATTAATGACCGAATGACCCGCTTAATACCAGACGCAGATTCGATGTGTTAATATTAAGTATAAAATGTATTTATATATTAACTAATGTTATTCATAAAAAATCATTAGAAGCCGTGAGTGATCTTAAAAATCATCAAAGAATCAAAACTAACGTTTTAACAACGAAATTCTCATGATTGCAGCATAATAGTGTAAAAATAAACCTAGGCAATTCTAAGTTTAGCAATTAAAGTAAGTAGGTACTTTATTAATACTAAAATCGCATAAACAAAACTATTTTCAACAACTTCCTCATATATAGACGCCATAATACAAATCCATTGTACAGATAATGATGTGTTCGTACTTGAAAAATATGTCGGCACGACGTTTACTTACGTTTCACGGTTTAAAGATAATTTAGATAGGTCTTTCAAAAATAAAAAACATCACCATCACAATTAAAAATATAGATAAATTACCTATTATGGTAGTTAACAATCGTATTATTAAAGTATTAAAGGAAGTATTTTTGACATTAAATACATTAAATTGTAAGTTAAAGGTATAATATAATATTAATATTTAATATGCAAGTTATAATATAATAGATCCTTTTTAAAGATTAAATTTATAAATGTGTAATTTTATCTACAAAAAAAAAACTAGAAATTCGCACGACTACGAAAACGGAAAATTGACTCATTATTAAATTACGATTCCGCAGTAAAAGCGAATCTATGGAATAACGTAATTATGTGATGTTAATTCTTCATTCGTCTTATTGTTATTTTTGTTATGTTTTGAATACAATATTCTTAAAACATTAGTCGAAGTTTATCCTAAAGATTTTTTAAAATCCAATAGTTCTCCATCATCTGTCGAAATAGGTTTGATATTGGTTTTTATTGTGTAAATATTATTTAAGGTAAAAGCAATTATTATGTCTGTGCGCTATTTGTATTTATTTGTATTTTCTCTCTCTGACCCACGCGTAACACTTAGAATTTTCGTTCAGGAGGACCGACATTATGTATTATTAGCTTTGGTATTAGAGTGAATAAACTTATTATCTATTTTTAAGTTACGAAAATATTATCTGTACGCTAGTTATTTTCGCAATATTTCAATTTTAAAACACAGTACGAGCATTACTCGTAAATAATTTAAATACTGTGAAAAACTGACTTACGAACACAAATAAATACATTATAGCGTTCTTAATTTTAATTTTGATAACACATCTATTCACTTTAAAGCTGACAACACAAGTTTGGTCCTGCCATCGCCATCATTGTTTATGTTGTGTGTTGATCAGAGGTGAAACAATTAGTGCGATGATATCCTAAGAAAACGATGTTTAAACTATTGTACAGAAAATAATTATAGTTGTATACCTACTGTTATGTTATTATAGTATTCTAGCTGATGCGATGCAAAGCATTGTTCGTATAAACGATTGTCAATACGATACAATACACAAATCTGTTTTTGGTTCATGACTATTGATTATGACTATAATAAGTAATAACAGTAGGTATTAATTAACAATAAACACCTATTATTGTAGTCAGTACCCATTCATCAGAATTAGTTTGACTGAAATCATGAGCTAATCGAATTCTTCGCGTTTGTATGAATAGTAATCACTCGTGTTTTTAATTTTGTAACAATGATGATAGGAATCTATTCTATGAAATATTTTTAATACCGTAATTGTGTATAGTGTTATTCTTCGACATTTTTTCATTCAATTAGGCATGCCATATTATGTGACAGGCGTGTAGAAGGTGCCTTTTTGTTTACATAATATCATATTAGCCAGATAATCGTTAAACTAAATTTAACCTTATGAGGAGCACCTATTATGGCAAAAATGAGTTTATTATTTTTTGTTTAGTTTAGTTTGATTTTTAGAATTGATTCATTTTATACGTTTCTGTCTACATTATAAAACAACTTGAGCTAAAAATATTTAAAACATTTAAAGATAAACATTATTTTTAAATTATCGTTATGACGTACAATATTCAGAAAAAATAATAAATACTTTTTTGATTGTTGTAATATTACAGTTTGCTTGTTTTTCATAGTGAATTTAAATATAAAAGTAGGTACCTACAAAAAAAATATTCATTATACATGTTTGTGTTATTTGTGTATCGTTATATGCATTTATGCATTATGCTTATACTTTTATTGTATTATAATATCAGACAACATCACAAACTAAAGTTATAGTAACAATGTAGCAATCGTTACATCGTTCGCACCAATTATCTATTGGAAAATCTTAAGACATTGTCATGTCCCTTTAAGTAGTGTACAAGTTTTGTTGAATCATTAAGTCCTAAAACGGTTCTTATAGGCTCAATAGTGAATAATAGTTTTACAGGACAACATTTTGTAATAATTAGTAGACATATATATAATACACATAGCCTAACCTACGCTTATTGATATAAGCTGATAAAACTATGTCATACACCAGACAAAGTATAGTATTAGGTACCGAATTATAATAGGTATTATAATATAACATTTCACAACCTAAATAATGCTCTCGACTTACAATAATTTCCACAAAAACCATTTCCCACCAAATAATAATCATCATTTGCCTATCGTACCTGCAAAGCCCGTGTACTAGTTACAGTTAAGTGTATTAAAAATAAATTGTTTTTGTAATATTTTTGAAAATAAAAATTATGATTAAGAAAAATACTTATACGTATTTTGATAACAGTACCATGTAAGATTATTGTTACCAAAATTATCGAATAAAATGAGCGAAATTTTCATTTTTTAAATTACTACGAGAAAGCATAATGGCCATGTAAGTAGATACTCAACAACTAGTGGAAACGATTTTAGTCTTCACCAACGTGTTTTCACTTTATATTCAGTGGTCCGACAGTCACGTGTTATGATCGTAGAAGCCCGAGGAATATATCACTTTTGCATCAACAACTTCAGAGTTAGCATATAAAAAAAATATGATGTCATTATAATGATGTAAAATGATAATGATAATATACAATTCGTAACAGATTAAAGTTTTATTTGTAAAATAAAACCAATAATATCTTTTACCTTTGTATTCATCGAATTAATTAGTAAATTTAATTACATTTATTTTTTTTAGCTAAACCATTGAAGTTTAAAACGTTTGTATGATAAATTTTGATGAGCTAGGTTTAAGAGTAATTTTATCTCAGTTAGTTGTTTTAAAGTTTTAAAATGAAAAAGTAATGAAAATTTAAATTACAACACAAACTAATATAACTATTATAGATGTACAACATTAGATTTGTTAAATCGATTACTTGTAATCATATACTTACATAAATATTATTACTTAGATTTTTTTTTTTTTTAATTTAACAGTTTTTATATAAAGTAAATTATTCAAAAAAAACTATATAATATGTTCTACAAAATATTATGACTAATAATTATTTTCAGACTATACTGAAATAACTTAGAAGCAATAAATTTTAACTTTTTATATTATTGTTAGCTACAGTATACATGACGAATTGTTAAGGCTACATTTTTATATCCATTCTTCCTCCCCGATCTCAATGAATGTTTATAAAACATATAAATCATACTCGTTAAAAGTGTTGAAAGTATTTTAAATAGGTATTGAAATACTATATAGAATGTGCACTATTGAATTATTATTATTTTTCTTTTAATATTAGGTTAATTATAGGTATAGATTTAGGTAAAATAAATAAAGGTAAAAATTGCAATTTATAAAATAAAACATTTATACAATTATTTATACTTTTAAGTTAAAATTGCATAATTAATGAAAAAACATAATTTATTGCTATAAAATTATCATTATCCTTCTATAGTTAAATAGGATTTGTAGTTATACACAAAATTGCTGAATAGTAAATTCGTTTATTTTTCATAGATTTGATTTTTTACATAGTATGTATATCATTTAATAGTATTATAGTATTTAAACTATTTAAAGTATTTTATTTTTTTCTGAAAGTATTTGAATATATTTAAATAATTAATAAATATAAATTTTAGTTAATTCTTCAAAATATTAAATTGAAAAAATAAAAATAAAAACAACTTATATTACCGTGCATTACGCCATTTTAATTAAGTTACTAAATCGTATTTTCAATAATCTACACATAGTATGATATTACTTATTACAAAACGATCATAATACGAATGACTGGTAAACCCTGAATGAAATGAATGAAATGAATGCATGATAGATTTATTTAAATATCAGACTGTAATCTACGAATAATTGCGATTAAAACAATAGTGCAATATACGTCAACACATAGAATAGATAACGTCCTTACTTAATTTTATACATATTATGTTATTTTGCCATGCAAAAGGTTAATTAAAATTGGATTCGGTTAAGGGTCACCATCAGATTGTCGCTTTGAAGCTGTTGTGCACCAAAAGTAAATCCTTGACGTCCCAATACACGCAGGTCGTGGTTCAATGAAGTTGTCCAAAACCCGAACTAATTGCATCGCATTTACTCAATGTATATTTAGAAGAAAAACAGAATAAAATAAAAGAAGGAATTTCCACACGTATAACTACGACTGCTATGTCAATAATTTTTACTTAAAAAATAAAACAAAAACAAATAACAAATAAACTGTTTAAAATTGATATTACGCTTTCACGTCTCAAGTTACTTCAAAGCAATTAAATTTAAAATGTCTCCAAGGACAGTATAAAATGATTTTTGCACACATTTTAAAATACTCATCATCTGCAAATTAAAAAACGAATATTTCCTTCTATACATACTTATAGTATACAAAGAACCAAGATCAACTATAAATTCACCGTATCAGAATACTGTCAATATACAAATGTTGAATACTATAAGTCACAAAATATTTCGTAACTATGAATGGCCGAATGTAAATAATTTGATAATTTATTAATAAATTATTATCGTTTAAGTTATACATGTTCTGGTATATATGTTACAAAATATATCTACTACAATAAAATTTACCCGTTAAGTAACCATAATGGATAAATTTATGATGTATAGAGTATTATACTGTTACTATTAGGTAAGCTACGTGTTTTATTTTTAACTGGATACTACGGTTAGTTCAAAGGCATTTGGCTTAAGAGTTAAAGTGTAGACTGATGTTATGATTTTCATTTTTTAATAGTAATAATAAATTGAACATTCTACAAATTCAATATGAATCATTTTAGATAAAACTACATGTCTAATATCTATATGTCAGAATTCCGTTGACTAAAATATACACACAATTTATTCATTGGTACTCATGATTCTACTTATATTAATTCATTATAAAAATAAATTTTAAATACGCCAGTAAAAATAAACGATTACAATTAGACATGGAAAGACAACACATTAAACTATCTATTCATTGGTTAAGACTTAAGTGGTTATTTCGAGATCAATTTCAATCGAACCAACAATACGGATGACAAATTGATGGATCCGTGGTTTAATTTAATTTTGGAAAGGATTTAATGTGGGCTCATATTAAATTATCTATAATTACGAATTAATCCAAAACCAATTACGGTCAACTAACCCACACTAATAAAGACCTATAATACGTCTTCTAGTATTAGATAAGTACATTTATTTATGAGCTCTTGAACTCGACACTACGTACATATACGTAAGTCACGTTTTCTACTGAATTTATTAATATATAATGTGATAGTGGTTTATAAAACAGCTATTACGAAAATTAATTTTTCTTAAACTAGTATTTAAACAAATTAATGATTAAAAGTAAGTTAAAAAAAAAATTATTTATTTATACATCTTATACCTATCTAGAAATTATCGATTAAATTTAATTCGGTGTACCTAATCAAATTCTAATACGACTATAGAAAGTTAGTAATATTATATACTATGTTTTTTTACTATTCATAAATCGGATATTAAAATTTAGAAGTAAATATTTATGATAATCGCATAGGAATACTTTTTCCTGAAAATATAGTAATAACTAATAAGTTTTTATTAATTAAATATAAGTTTATCTACCGTAAATTTAACTATTTATCAGAATTTTTTTTTAACTTCTGAATTGATATTTTTCTAAAATATAATATGTATGTTATATGTATAATAAAAATAAAAATAAATTTGATAAATACTCTCTCTGACTTTTGAAAATACACTTCCAAAATATATAATTTCAATAACTTTTACTGTATAACGCTACAGTTATTACTTTCCTCAATCTGTCTAGTAATTTACATATAAAATTTAATCTTCAGTAGTCAGACTCAAAATATAACTAGTAAGAAGTTTTTTTTGACAAATTATCCTACATTTTTCATTGTTCGCAAAAACAATATTTACCTTCAAATAATTTTACCGTCAATACTATTCATAATTTTAAGCTTAATATCATTTGTTTGTTTGTACCTAGGTATATTAAAATATAAATAACATATATTATATGAAAATATATGATTTTAAATACTTAGTAAATATAAAAAATATAATGTAAAATTATAATTTTATGGTCTGTAACTAACATATTGTATTATCAAATAATTCATTATTTGGTCTTGGATATATATACCTATATTATTATTACGTTTTAAACCTTATTGTTGAATATTGAATAATAGAAAAAACATTGTAATTTATAAAATGGTGTATAATTAAATTTGTTTGTCATAGGTATGTAATTTTAAATATTCTAAATTCTGTTTTAATTACGGTTCAAGATAGCAAAACTACAAAACTATAGTCATTTCACGAGTCATTTGTAAATTGTATTCAATAATAGTTTAGATATTTTAAAATGTAATAAGTCAATAAATATAAAGGTATGTGTTGTCTTCATAATCCCTATAAAAATATATTTTAAATTATACATATTAAAATATAGCAGTTTAATATTTTTATAATAAAAATACTAAACAGTCAATTAATAAAGTGACCTTATAAGTCATAATAATTATAAGCGGAATAAATGTTTAATAGCCAATGAATAATTTACGATTGTATGTAAATAATATAATTATTGCATTTCGCAATTTTATTTGATTTCCTATATTATACAATTCAATAATTATTTTACACTAAAAAGGTACCAAAATACCTAATAGAACTGATAAGTAATAAGATATTTACAATTTTTATACATTTATAAGTCAATATTAAAATAATAGACCTTCTTTATTTTAAATACATGTAGGACCTAGTATTGTAGGTATCACAGATATTAAGTTTAAATAATTTAATTATGTAGTTTATAGAATTATTTGATTACGTAAATTTATGATTTAACAAAGATTTTATACGCTTAAATAGTTTCAATTTTTTCACTAACGTCCAATAACAATTATGTTTTGCTTATTCATATTAATAATTATTTTTGTTGACGGAACTTCGTATTTCTAGGGGCGTGTATATACCTATACAGTTATATATTATACCAGTCTGCTCGTAACCTCCAAAAGTGAAAATATTTAGTTCCATCTAATCATGAATCGTTCATATTGAAAAATACCCGGTTTTTAATACTAACATTACATTTACATGAACATACTACGCAGGTCTTAAAAATCATAATAATATTTGTATTTATTTATTTATTTTTTTTTTTTGATTCCTCGTAAACAAACCAAAGGGTCTAATAACTCTAACATATATACATAATATACACAGTAATTAAAATTCAGCTGATATAATATAGATGCTGCATATATTAGTTATCGTTATATTATTTTCATGTATATCGTTATGCCTATTTCAGATAGATATCGTGTAAGTAGCTAAGGACATAATATAAAATATTGGTTATTTAACGTTTAATTTAGACTTTTATGATTTTTTGGTGAAAAACTTAAATCCTCTTTCCTCTAAACGAACAATTTTTTTCACTCAAAAATATTTCATTTACAATTATACAGTCGATGTTTTTTTATTTTTATTTTATAATAGGTACCTACGTATTATAATATTATTGATTTGTTTCCGTGTACGAATACATTTTCGCTGCATTAAATTTGAAATATTCAAATACTTAGGTATATCTATTATAATATTATATTAAATATATAGTGGTTTTACTCACATCAGCTTTCATATTGTCGACCGTTGTATAATAATATTATGTTACATGTCAATGGTCAAACGGTATTCGCGTACCTACTTTTAATAATATAAACGTTTACGATAATATTATATTAATGTATTACGACTAACGACATGAAACGCACTAACATCGAATCATAATGATACAAACGTGCCTGCACGCCGTTTCACACGAAAAATAAACTGATATTGTAATATGTTTTACCTAACGAGTGAACTTGCGCCCGTCGCACGCACGAGGAATGAGGAGACTGAGCCACTGAAGAAACATTACAATACCCACCTAACGTCCTAACCGACTGTCTTGAACGACGGCCTCAGTCATCGTTTAACGTGTTCATCTCGCGTCCCCACCATTCGCCCAAAGACACAAGTCTTCGCGTGTTGTAGGTTTTGTGGTCATGGTAGTTCGCGGAGTTGTTTTAACACGGTAGTCTCCGCGGTATGCGTTCAACATATGATTTCGTAAAAAGAAATAAAAAACTAAACCTACTTGGAATTCGTAGGTATATAAAGTTGTTTTCGTTTCCATGCACCGATTGTCTGCTGTACGTAAAACGTATCGTGTCATTATTACATCTACCTAATATATAGGAACCGCTGTTGGTACGCAGCTTAAACGCGCGAATACCGGTTGATTATCGATGGTCGATTTCTATATGCTTAAAATATTGAGTTTAAATTATTATCATATTATTATTATTATTATTATATATGCTTGCGAAAACCGAGTCGTCGTTATAATAGTATAATATCGTGAGAACAGTTTTTAGAAACTTATTTCTGATTTTTAAATCGAGTATAACAAAAATAAAATCAATTCGAATTTTATTTATAATAAAAGCAAACATTAACTACCTATTAGAAATAATATATAAGTTTTACATAATTTCATGACGTTTAATAATACACAAAATATTTTAAATAAGTTAGTTTATTTTTTAATTTTTTTTTCTTTTATTATTATTATCTATCGTTATATTGTTATACTAATGTAACTTAATTTTTCTGTCGTCTTTTTGTCATTATTTTTAAATTAAGAATAAAATATGTATCCGCATATGGAGGTTTTCCCATTGAAAAGTAATTAAAATGGCCCCGTTTCTGAAAATATAACGTCAGCTATTAAGAGGTTTCCGTTAGGGAAGATTTCACTGTAGTTATTTGTAATTTATTGTTCTAGACTCGCCTATCATAACATAGTTGACAAACAATATTATTATTCCATACTCATATTTATTATTTGTATTTTTTATTCTTTTAAGTTTTAACATACCTAACGATATTTTTACCACCACATTTTTAGATCGACATTTTTGCAACGCAATAATTACTGTAATATTCTTATAACTATTATTTATATCTCACTATATTTTATAAATTGTTTATCTAATAACTGTTAACCCAATAACGGATAAGTCAACACTATTTATACATACAAAATTCAAGCAATAAATATAATACCTATTTATTATTCTCTCATTGCGAGATAACAGTAAAAATAATTGATTAATCCTGTTCTTAAAATATATGTAATGAGAACATTATAATCTCGTTATAGCAGTATGTTATTTTTTTACGATATTTTTTTATAAAGTAAAGGTGTGATAGACTTTTACACATCCTGCAGTCCGAAAACCGCAAGCAGTTGAGAAATATTGCACAATAATATGATTAAATGATATACCTACCATTATATACTTGTGTAAGTGTGTTTGTATTTTAAAAAACATACTCAAAATAAGTTTTTTTTTTAGAATTTACCTCTGCGTTAAGGATGAAACTTATCGGTATAATATTATGTATGTCGATAGCCTAACTAGTAATCATCGTAGGTTTACAAGAATACTATATTATTATTTATTATGAATGTGATAGTGTTAGGTATAGGTATGTTATGTGGATTTTATCATTGCAAGTCGTCACGAGGATTGTAATATTGAATCGAAATGTCGAACCCATCTTAATTACATAATAATGTAATATTATCATTATTACATAATTTCACAAACTAAAAAAATACCAATTCATAATACGGCATATATGAATAACATGAGAATATAACGAATATTAAATGGCTATCAAAATAAAGAAGACGAACATTAGATGTCTCGGATCAAGAAAATACGTAACTATACCTACAAGGCTACAACAGTATAGTATAATGTTAAGCTATACAACAACTAAAAAGTGAGATGTGTTGTTGCTGTGTTATTATAATATTCGTATTTTTAAGTTGTAATCGGAAATGAATCACTGCAGTCTGCGCAGTTGCAAAGACGGGTATCTATATTATGTTTTTCGATTTGTATATATAGCTACATCGCAGCACAATTAAAAACGATTTTTCCGATTGAAAGAAAATTGTCAAGAAAACTTCAGTTCAATATTTATTTACGTTACCAATCGATATATGTAGGTCATAGTTCATAATATTAAATGTTCCTAAAATAATAATAGGTATACGCACTAGTAAATATTTTTGTTGGCAGATTTAGTTTCATAAAAATATAACGTTACGTACCCATGTGCAATTTTTTAACAGCATTCCTCATAGCTTAATAGTTTTCATCGAGACTTCTATCAAAATATTAATCCATCGGATTTTGCAATCCCCGCGCGTTTCATTAACCGCGTTGGTCCGTATCGCGCGCTACAGACGTTAATCACTGTTACGCGGAGTGCGCACACCGTGCTCTGCCACCGTCAATAGTTTTTTGAAGTTTCAAAATTCCGGATTTTCACTCGATCAACGGATATCGTAAACTATGATTATGATTATTATTATTATTAGCAGTAGTGATTTCCATCGATTGTATGTTTTCGCTTTAGGTCGGGTGGTAACGGACGTATATACGTATTATACTGCTGCAGTATACGATCGATCAATCTCTCGTGTCATTATATAGTATATTTCCTAGCGGCTAGCACACGTTATATGATACGTATTCGATGTTTGATGTTGTACGTTTTAATATTAAGCACACGAAATTAAAAATAAATAATGAACTACAGCAAAATACTTATCATAAAAATTCGTCAAAAGTACAATGATATATTGATTCACAAAATAATTATTATAATTTATAACGTATTACTGATGTGTTGATATGTATTATTTATCTACTGTGCTCAAGTTATATCATAACTGTTATTAAAACTAAAATTTTTAATATTTAATAATCGCTATTTGTTATTTTATTTGTAATCTAACTCCCTCTTCCCATTTCGCAGTACTACAAAATATTTTATGACTTAAACGATATTGAATAATATTACAAACATGATTTTTAAAATAGATGTTAAAACTAAATTTTCCTAAATTGAAAACTTGGAAACCTTAAATATAAATATACATGGTATATTTATAATATAATCTATGTAAGTAAAATCAAACTATAGTTTTTATTCGGAAGATTAATTTTTCCCCTATTTGGTTTAGTGGAGAAATCGATCGACTGACTGTACTTGGCAGTTAGTCTACCTAAACTGGCAGAATCGACGAAACCTCGTAATTAAATGATTAAAATTTGTAATATATATATATACATGGTAAATTTGAATTTAACCTTTGATAGATAACGGTCAAAGGTCATTTTGACGGAAAACAATCACGCTCGTATGGTCATCCAACAATATCACGCGCGTAATTTTTATATTAAATTTATGTTTATGGTTAGGTATGTACCTATAGGTATGTACTTTTATAGGTTAACCCATTTTATATATCTACTATATAATGCAATTTAATTGGATATATTACACGATGACGATTCGACTACAGCGGCGGTTATTACGACGTTCGTCCGTCTCGTTAGGTAAAAGATCACTGGCAGATACAGCGTGTTCGTCCAGTTGAAAATTAAAACAATGGTCAAACAACTATAAACAACACCTGAAATTACTAGATGCAATATTAGATATGATGTATCTAAACATTTATATCGTATATTGTATATAAGTATTTATTATATAATATATATTGTAATATGCAGAGTGTAAACGTTTAATGTGCTAGAAGATATTATGGACCATCAAATCGCGTATTATACAAATTTAAATGTCGAGTACCTGTTTAGATTATTACAAGTACAAAAAAATTATAATTTGTACTCGAGTGCAGCCGCAATAGTTCACATAATATACATATTACTTTTTAAAATTGTTAATGTTACAAGAAAAAAAAACGTATAAATATAAAAAGGTAATACAATATTTGTAACTGTTTTGTTTTTCTAAAGATTAATACGTTTAAAATGTTTAAATATTTTATTTTTCTATTACAAACTGATTGTCCAATTCCTATTTGACTATTTATTTACTTTAAAAACAAATTATAAAGCGATCTGTAGACTATAATACTGTATTTACTACTAAATGTTGAGACATATTTATATAAATTATTGATTTGAAAATTATTTTAAATAAAATGTAATATTTGTAAATGATTTACGGTGCACGCCTGAGTTAGATACCTACTGTGTATTTATTTATAAAGGTATCCTAAATACCATACATTTTGAACTATCAAAATATCTCCTTTAAAATAATTATCCTTTAATCGGAATAGTTCCCAATGTTTCCATTCATGCTAAACTTTATTTAAAGTAATATTTTTAATCTTTCAAGTTAGATGAAGGGTATTGCAGTCGATATTTAGAAGTATACATCGATATATTAAGAACAGCTTATAAAAAACCGAATGTATAGCTAATGGACAGGGACGAGTAGAGGACCATTTTACGTTACGTTTGTACGTTCATTGCGCATGCGCATCCACGGTCGCGAAAAAGATAAGAAGTCTGCGTGCGGTGACTCACGATTATGTGCCGCCACCGCCGCTCATTACACGTTTATTGTAATTTTACGCGATCGCAACGCAAAGTATACGGAGAGTATTAAAACCGAAATTCGTCTGCAAAATCCACGACATGTACCTACGATCACCAAACGCGAAACTCGTATCAAAATGACTAGAAGGAAATATTGTCATTTGAGGTTTTACTTCAGTAAAGACAATACGTCACTTTATAATACCTATATAACTTAAAATATATAATTATGAATATTCAAGGAGAAAAGAGGCTTATACTTTTTATGGGGTATTATTATTAAAAAAAAAAAACCAAATGGCTAAAAAAAATCGTATAGATAGAATTTGGGTTAATCTTTTGATAGCTTTTCAAAGGTCTTTAAAAGGAGCATTTGCTACAATTTTTTCTGATCTCTTAGAGCACGAAGACAAATTTTTAAATTACTCCCGGGTGTCCATCAGAAGTTTTGACGAACTATTATACAAACTGGAACAAAATTTAAAACGTTCATATTGTATCAGAGAACCAATAACTTCTGCAGAACGATTAATTAACCGTAATTTTTTGAATGCAGGATATTTTTTTACAGGTAATATTTTAAATCATGTGGTAATATCAGGTGCTTCAGAAAAACACTTGAAACAGATATATTTCAACTAGCTGTTTTATTGACCTGATATTATTATATTACTATAATAATAGTGGAATGGCTGTTCACACGAGACATTAATCATCAGCAATTGAAAAGACTTTATATGTATAAATTATATAAATTAATCAGTGTCAAACAAAAAAAGTTTTCATATGTATATGCATGTGCGCTCATTGGAAGGGGCAAGATAGGGCACTTACCTTCCCCCCTGGACAAAAAATATTAAAAACTTGTAACTCAATAAATAGTACCATAATATAATTATTATCTTTACATTTGAGAATTGTTTATTTTGACCCCCCTAAAATTTTACTTATGGGCGCCCATGTGTATTACTAATGAGTAAACTCATTTATTATAATCATACAAATGATACATGTGAATAAGTACTCGAAATAGTTTAATAAAGCCTTACAAATTTCAAGGAATTAATTTTTTTAAGAATATTGCTATATATATATATATACCTATATATATTCAGTACGAAGATAAGTAAAAAAAAAAAAAGCGTAGTAGCCACGAACGTATAATAACAGAAGCAAGAGTTGTACCATTGAAAGACCGTCTTAATTTATTTTAATTCATTGTGAACCCTACAGGGTGAACGGCTGAACATGTTAAGTCGTATACTCGTATAAAGTATTAATCGATCAGAAATATTGTGCAGATGAAAACAGAGGAACTCGCAAACGGATTGGTTAGATAGTTTAAATGTTGAAGTACTTTTAAAACCGATTTTGCATACGCAGTACGCAACGAAATATATATGTTTCCCGAAACGCCGCTTATCCATTCTCACCACTCTCATCGCAAGACCAACGGTGGCGGTCGCGGTGGCAGCGGTGGCAGTCGCCCGCAACCTTGGCGTCGACGCAACGACATGGTCTCTCGAATGTTGGTGATATAATAATAATAGTATAACATAAAATATGATGTATTTTACAATTTATAATATATTATATATATTAATATATAATATAATAATATAATAATATTATAATGCCAACGATGCTAGCTGGATTATTATTACTATAATACCTATTATATACGCTATATAGTTTATAGTATACTATACAGTAAAATAAAATCGCGACTTCTTTGATAAAAAAAATTTGAAAATTTCCCAAAATGTACACTTCAGTACCACATATCTATCACAGCAAACCGTTTTTCAATCTAAGGCCATCGAGCTGAGATATTTAGTTGTACTTTTAACACCAATTTTGCGTACGCAACGTAGTAGATATGTCCCCCGATACACCGCTTAATCCATTCCCAAAACTTTCATCGCAATATAACGGTGGCAGTGGCAGCGATAGCAGCTGTCGCTACGGTGACGCAACGTTGCGTTGGGTGGGTCTCTCGGATGACGGTGACTATATTAATAATATTATAATATAAAATTTTATGTGTTTTATAATTATTTATATATTATATATATTAATATATATAATATAATAATATTATAATGCCAACGATGATGCTAGCTGGATTATTATTACTAATATACACTCTATATAGTCTATAGTATACAGTAAAATAAAATTGTGACTTATTTTATAAAAAAAAAAAGCTGATATATCACACCAAAAACACTTCATTATAACTCCGTGTAAAAAAAAGCCAAGTTAAAAAAAAATAAATTTAGTTATGATTAAATCTTTAAAAGACGTGATATAATATGGAAACGAAGTAAAATGGCATTTTATAATATTACAAAATATCTATAACGACAAATAAAATCAATTGTAATGTTAAATACTTAGTCGACATAATATTGTTTATACATTATTAATTATGAAAAAAAACTATAGTGGTTACTTATTAGTTATTTGTATTTATTTAAGTATACTTCTACGTTTACCAAATAGTTTATTTTTTTACCAATTCGTTTCCATATTGTATAAATATATATATATATATATCACGTATTTTAAAGATTTAATCATTACTAAATTTATATTATTTTAACTTGGCTTTTTTTTTTACACGGAGTTATAACGAAGTGTTTTTGGTGTGATATATATATGACGTTGTGTTTTTATTAAACGTTTACTTGTAAAGTATTCAAAATTAATGATATTATTGTAGGTAATTAAAAATACTTGTCTAAAATATAATTATTTCTTTTTGCAAATTAACTCATAAAATTTAATAATATAGGTATTATTTATATTATTAATTAATATTATATTCATACCTAAATTATAGTATTTCACTTATATAGGTCAATACTACGTACGGTACTACCGTAGAATGATATGAATAAGTTTGTGCCATTATACGTATAAATAGCTTAAACTTAATTATCTTGTAATTACAAGTAAATAGTAAGTAACAAGTGCAACGATTTTACAAGTTATATTGTATACAAAAATAATAATAGTAGGTTAGGTTAGGGCGAATATAGTTACAAACGAACAAACTATGGTAGGTAAGTATGTTAAACTTATTATTATTGTTTTTATGCATTAACTATACAAAATACTTACAATTATAGAAAACCAAAATGATATCAGTGCATGGGACGGTTAAGATACGGAAGTCAATGACGGCATGTATCTTGAGAAAATTCTGGGATGAAAAATACTCTGATGATGAACAGTTATTGCGTGAAATACCTATTAAGTCATTTATAATATTAACACCTATTATATATATATGATTTATAAAATAAGATTCGTAATATTAACATGTATATAATACATAATACCAACATAATAATAACATGTAATTATTATTTCTTAATAATTTACAGCTCGTCACCATAAAAATCGATGATATCCGACGAATAAACTTACAACGTGTTTTCTTCATCGTCATCGTCGTCGTCGCCACTATAATTAATATTTGAAGTGTTAAAAAATAATAATAAATATATTTGTATAATATGTATGTAGTATTAAACTTTCTTACATTATTAATTGATCCGTAACATAGTCATTGATTCGTGTAAATAGATCGTCTATATCGACACTAAACATCGAATACAAACAGTAAAATTAATGCCTAATAAAAATAATAATGGATATTAAAAAATAATATTAAACTTACTGTTCAATAGCATTTGGTACGTCAAATTCATTTTCATTACAACGACGACGATCGTATGCAAGACGTGTGTTAATAAAAAAATAGAAAAACACGACTGCAGTTAAATTGCACATGGTAAATATTTCGTTTACATAAAAAATTGTATTAAATCAGTATGAAAATTATTTCCGTATAAAAAGGTAGCTGATTACGCACTAGACGATTCGAACACGCGCCCGTCCGCGTCTTTAAAACGTCGTGATTAATCGTTGAAAATTAAACGTGCAGTTTTATATACGTCTGCGCTTGGTTGCAGTTTGTTTTATTTGCGTGAACGCATCTCGCACATTACACACAACGTACGGATTCAGATAAAACACGGCGTAATAATGTAAGGAATGGTCACACAGTTCGTGATAATATTATAGACTCGCGTTGACTGTGTACTTTTTTTTTTTTTTATAGAAAATCAGATTCATACTGATTTAATAAAATAATTTATCATTTTTTAATTTATAGATATGGTAGAGATTATAAGTTTGAAATATATATATAATATGTGTGCATAGGCGAGAAAACATCTCGCGAAATATAATTATAATATTAGAGGTATAATCCAAATGCTTAAAACGGAGTTGGAGCATAGCATTTTTTAAGGAATAATATTTAGGCAGTTATGTTATTCCATGAAATTTTTAGTAGTTAATGCGCATTAGTGTGAGTAATCTATTATCCGTGTCATTACCGTTTTGTCGTTCCACTGGCGCCTATCTATCGACAAAATATATGTGCAATATGTGGGTATTTTCAGAACTACGATAATAATCAAAGTAAATGTTAAAATGTGTTATTTACATATTTTATTTCCGTGAATTTAATATACACCGTACACTTATAAATGGCTACAATGATATTTCAATATTTCAATATAACACTAATTACATATTTAAATATTAAAACACGCCAGAAAAAAGTATTTAAATGTACAATACTAGATAATATGTCAATCACTTTATTATTTCATAATCATTATGTTATACACTAGGTACATTATTTTTTTATACAAATAATTTAAAAAGTTGTCTTAAAAACCATCTCTGATTGGCAATTCTGAATTCACGGTCATATTTCGAATCAATTAATTCCAAAATCATATTATTCATATAGAATGATGATAACTGGAGCTTCATAGAAGTGGCCCTGACCTTATATGGTAATATATTTTTGATATTTATTTTCCTTAGAACAATACATATGTGGAAGCCTGTATTAAATTATCAAGCTTTTTTACTCATAACAAAAAAATGTATTACCTATACATCAGTTGAAAACAAAAATTCAAAATTCAAACATTTGCAATATCTATAAATAACCAAGTAAATTTTAAAATTATAATTTATAACTTAACCTACTCATTTAGTGGAAATTAAAAATCACAACGGTTATTTATTTTTAAATTTTTTTAAATAAAAAAATAAATATATTATTTTTCCCAAAAACCAATATTGCTATATTTTCGAATTTATTAAGATAAACAATTTACAATCTGTACACACTACACAATAATTACAATAAACAAATTAGATAAAAAAAAAGAATAAAGTAACATGAATATCGTGTTGAGGAAGAAATCCAATGGTAACACCTCTTTTACTAATTTAATAAGTCTCTATAGTCTCTACACCATTTACGCTTCAGTCAAAAAAAAATGTACGATGGAAATTTTAGTTATTTGATATTTTAGTTTAGTTGCTATTAGTTACAATAATAATAATAATTAGCGCGAAAGAAATATTTGTATTTGTTTCGTTTTCATGATACGGAACCTTTCGTGTGCGAGTCCTACTCGTACTTGCCTGGTTTTTTTTTTTAAGTTTTTCCTATTATTATAAAAACAAATGAGTATTTTTGATTCTTAAAAAGGTGCCAATTAACTTTAGTTTTTTATCAGAAAACGCCTTCGAAGTAAAATATTGAAGCATTTTTACTGTTCCAAAAGGTGATTGTCGTCAGACAAAAAAAAATAATTATTGTAAAGTAAAATTGTGAAACAAATACGTTCATCGCTCCGCTCAGAAGTGAATAGCAGTTATATGAATAATAAAATTATGTTACTCCGTATTATAATGTTGATGGAACTAATAATATTGTAACCTCTGTAGTATGACGTATATTATTTAATATGAAAACGACACATTTGTATACTTAATAGTAACAAAAATAATAAAAAATTAATGACTGTCTTTTTAGAAAATGTACAAGCTTTTAACTAAACATTACAAGCACTCATAAAATTATGACCAAACGACACCCTCGAATTGACAAATATTTTTATAAGAAAAATATTTCCAGTTAGGCGATAAAATTCATTGTAATATATTCTTAATTACAACGTATCATAATGATTTATAACGTATAGTGAACAATGTATACAACACGTTAGATAAACGTCCTTGCAGATGGTTTACAGCATAAAACCCATCCGACCATCGAATGAACGAAAAACAAAAAAATCGAGTGAGAAAAAACAACAACCATGCGTGTACTCCGATACGTACGATGAAACGCTCTGTTTATTTCCTAATTAAATAACTTCACAGCGTACAACTTTATCATTGCAATATATAAATGCATTATATGTTCTGCCGTCGATTGGCAACATCCGAGGTACAATATAATCTAGGTACATGCAGTAATCGGTATGTACGTAAAACCTTATTATGTTACTCTGTTTATAATATGTTACGTGAAATCAATCATGGTGCACATCGTGCACCTGACTATACCCATTTAACAATAGGAACTTAAAGTAATTTTCAAAGCCCAAACTGCAGTGAAATGTGCGCCATAATAGCCTGCAACGCTGTGATATAAATTAGAGTATGGGATATGATGGAAACAAACTATATAATAATAAAATAAAATGTTTAACGCTCACAATCGAACAATATAATTACACGTACACGAAAAATGCGTTTTTGTTTTTCACGAAAAATTTGTCTATTTCTCGATAGTGCAAAGTGGGTGTGGTCGAACGTCAACTCAGATGGGTAGATAGTAGGTATATACCTACCTATACTCGATTTGTCAAAATAATGTTTTTTTTTTTTTTTTATACATAGATACCTACGGTTTTTACGATTCATTTATTTTATGAGTAGATATTATTATATTATTATGTACACTGTACAGATTGAAATATTGATAATAATAGTTCCGACCGGAGTACCTATTATACGAGACTTAAACGATGTATATAAGCTATTGTCCGTACGGACCACCCCGCCACTGTAATCTTCACCATCGCCGTTGTCGGATAATGATGACAATACATTTTTTATGTAATAACACGCGCCGTGGAGTACGCACAGCGTGTTTTTTATTCACCTACCGCTAAAAAACGTCTCGTACAACGTGCACCGTGGATTGGCACGCGGTACCTATGTATATTATATTATACGGTGTCCCGTCTTATATGTACCACCAAATATCTCAGCTCGATGGCCTTGTATTGGAAAACAGTTTGCTGTGATAGATAGGTGGTACCGAAGTGCACATTTTGGGAAAATTTCAAATTTTCAACTCCTTTGGTTCACACATGCGCAATTCAAATTAATTTTTTTTTTAATAGAAACCCTTAACTTTGATACTAGATATGAATAGATCATTTTTTTCTAAGACATTTTTATCCATTGACCATAGTAATGAACCTAAAATTGATCGAATATCAGGCTAACAGATTTTTAAAAATTGAAAATAATTCAATTTTTTGAAACAAAAAACATGGTACACTCGAATTGAATGGATTTTGTTCGTGAATATTTAGGTACATGAAAAAATACATGAATATACATGATGCATACGTAATACGTTAAAAATGTTTAGAAAATAACGGAGGACATATTTTTAATATTTTATCGGACAAATTAAATAAAATTTAAAAATTAGATAGATACCTAATACAAAGTAATTTACTTTTTGTTTCATTATAATGTATGTATGTATCATGTACTTATGTATTTTTATATGTACCTATTCATGAGAAAAATCCACTTAATACAAGTGTACCATGTTTTCAAAAAATTGAATTATTTTAATTTTTAAAAATCTTTTGGCCTGTAACTCGGTCAATTTTAGGTTTAGGACTATGGTCAATGGATCAGAATGTCTTAGAGAAAAATGATCAACCAAATCTGGTGTCAAAAATAAAGGTTGTTATTCGAAAAAATTTAATTTGAATTGCGCATGTGCGAACCAAAGGTGTTAAAAATTTGAAATAATTTTCCCAAAATATACACTTCGGTACCACCTATCTATCACAGCAAACCGTTTTTCAATCTAAGGCCATCGCGAGCTAATAAGATATTTAACGGTACATATAAAACGGGACACACTATAAATAGTGTATACATTACGTAAACGACTGAATATAATAATTATTATATTTTAAATATATACATAGGTGCCGCTGAAGCACCTGATATTAACACATGCTTTAAAATATGACCTGTAAAAAAATATCCTGCATTCAAAAAATTACGGTTAATTAATCGTTCTGCACAAGTTATTGGTTCTCTGGTACAATATGAACGTTTTAAATTCTGTTCCAGTTTGTATAATAGTTCGTCAAAATTTCTGATGGACACCCGGGAATAATTAAAAAAATTGTCTTCGTGCTCTCGGAGATCAGAAAAAATTGTAGCAAATGTTCCTTTTAAAGACCTTTGCAAGGCTATTAAAAGATGAACCAAAATTCTATCTATACGATTTTTTTAGCCATTTGGTTTTTTTATTTTAATAATAATACCCCATAAAAAGTATAAGCCTCTTTTCTCCTTGAATATTTATAATTATATATTTTAAGTTATATAGGTATTATAAAGTGACGTATTGTCTTTACTGAAGTAAAACCTCAAATGACAATATTTCCTTCTAGTCATTTTGATACGAGTTTCGCGTTTGGTGCTCGTACATGTTGTGGATTTCGCAGACGAATGTCGGTTTTAACACTCTCCGTATACTTGCATTGCGATCGCGTAAAATTACAATAAGCGTGTAATGAGCGGCGGTGGCGGCACATCGTGAGTCACCGCACGCCGACTACTTATCTTTTTCGCGACCGTGGATGGTCAACGAACGAACGGACAAACGTAACGTAATGGCCCTCTACTCGTCCCTGTCTATTAGCTATACATTCGGTTTTTTATAAGCGGTTCTTAATATATCAATGTATACTTTTAAATATCGACTGCAATACCCTTCATCTAACTCTTAAAAGATTTAAAATATTACTTTAAATAAAGTTTAGCACGAATGGAAACATTGGGAACTATTCCGATTAAAGGATAATTATTTTAAAGGAGATATTTTGATAGTTCAAAACGTATGGTATTTGGGATACCTTTATAAATAAATACACAGTATCTAACTTAGGCGTGAACCGTAAATTATTTACGAATATTTATATTTTATTTATAGACCGTTTTGATTTCGGCGTCGACGGTAATAATAAATAATAATAATTGACTGGCCAAGGATATAAGTAGCTGGTCGGCACGTACCGAGTAGTATTATCACAGAATAGATTCATAATGGACGATAATATCACATTACGTGCGATCGTGATTGTAGGGGATCGACCGCAATGTAATTACCAAAATATTATTATCGTTCGCGGCAGTATACAATATAATATATTATGTTATGGCGATCACGCGTATCATCAGAGAAAAGATAAACCCGCGAGTGAACGTGTGGGCGAGTTGACTGCGGAAGGTGAGCGTTAACCAGCGATGTATAATAATATTATAATGTTACGTTCCGACCGGTAGGTAAGTGCATAACTGCATAAGTGACTGCGATATGAATAACAACAGGGCAAAGGTCGGGTTAAAAACGAGGTGTAAGACATGACTGCAATAACAATCGCGGATCGGGATAATTGTGTTATTATGATTTCAGTGCGGTTTTAGCCGATTACAATACAGCTTAGTCCTACATCCGGAACGAGTTACGCGCTAGTTATTATTTTTATATTAAATATCGTTTTCATATTTTTCCGCGCGTGAAGACAATAACACGACAAAATTATCGAATTGTTGTGATAAGAATTGAAGAACCGATTTGAGTGCATACCACGATTTGGGGCAGTATTAATTAACGAAATAATCGACATTTTTTAAACTTGGGTGCGTTGATAATAATTAATAATTATTATCTAAGCCCTCTAGTTTAAACTTCCCGTGGTTAAACAATAGTAAGTCAATAAACAAAATATAATACTGTCGCATAGTTGTGTGCGTGCGAGAAAGTATTAATAATTATGAACTGTACTATACGCATAATTATGCGTTCCTGGTTGTTTGCGGGAATTTAATGAAGAAAATATCAAGAAATATAAAATAGTAAATACTAAACACGGAAATATACACTTAATATATGGTTAATACGAAAATTTATTCGTGTATTATGAATTTTCATATACCTGTGGGATATTTTACCATAAGGCGTACGTACCTAATCCATTTAATGTACGATAAACCTGTAAATTATATAATATTAATATAACTAAATATAAGACACTAACCACATGCAACACACATTTTGGTTTTTGGTAAAATTTCGATGAAATCCCGAAAACTAGGTAATAACGATCGGCAATTCGATATTATACCTATTCGCTGTTACTTGTTACTACCTATATACTATAACAATGATGCTTAGCATGAAAAAAAAACAATAATTGAATTATAATAATATGATTAGTTATTTATAATAATTATCTATTTACATATTATGTTATGTCAACTGTCGCTATATTATATACCTGTTGTACCTATGTATATGTGAATCTGTGAAAGAACTTTAGGGTCTCGAAAAATAGTTCTCCGAATGAAGAAAAAAATACCCATTGAACGAATTAGAAAACCACGGTGTTGTAACCGTGTCCTATAAAACATATAATTATTTTCAAACTTAGATATGCGTGGTGGCAGTACACAATCTTTATCGATCATTGTGCAGTGTTTCGCATGTATAAATTACTGATATATTTAATATAACACACGAAAAATGTAACAATATAACGTAAATATTCGTGTGTATGTGAGTTCGTAAGATACGATATAATAGTGAATAATTCGTAATATACGAAACCTAATGAGCGCGTGCATAGACATTTAATTTGTTACCTATTAATTTTTAGTCGTTATTATTTTCCTAGACGATCAAACGAATCGTCAGCGAAACCCATTTACGTCATGCGCCCACAAATATCTTTGTCCGTACCAAACCGAAGGTCGTGTGAACAATGAACTATACTATTAACTAGTTACACCACAAGTTTCTCTTGTCGACTCTTGAGGATTTGAAAAATAATATGTATCATATATATTATATTATATAGCTTAAAATACGAGTATTTCTAACATCGCTGTATTTTGCATATCATCTAAATTTGAAATGCTTAAAATAAATTATAAATGTATCATACAATTTTTTTATTTAAAACCATAAAAATAAAATTCAAGTATAAAAAAAGCGCAGTCAGTTAAATATGAATTGATGGGTATACATAATACATTTACCTACTATAATATGTACATACAAACAATATATTATATATGTATTTGGTATTCATAATGATATAATTTTCTATATTGATTATACCATATAACTATAGACATATAATACTATACAAAACCGAAGTGTGTACTAAAAATTCAAACAAAAAAACGCGACTCACACAGATAAATTATTGAAAGTATATACTATATACATTATAAAATAAAAAGAAAACGACTATCACATCTATATACTATCGTATATACGTATATATAAGTTTCTACGATTATCCAATTATCGTGTTTTATTCTTTCAACACAATGCACCTCCACGACAAATGTTTTTTGTATTTACTGTTCACATTAAAATATTGTTACTGTAGCGTATGTTTACGTTTTTTATCTGAAAATTTTTATTTTTTTTTTAGCAACATTGATGCTAATCAAATTTTAGCTTAGAAAGTGAAGATAGTCCACCGACGAGTGTCATAACCTTTCTATTTTTAAACGTATTTTAATCAATATAAACTGATATTCATTTACAATTTTAATAGAATTTATTGATTTACTTACTAGAATATTATACGTGTATAAAAACCTAAATAAATAGAAGAAGATTATTCAATAACATGAATTGATCTGTAAATAATTGGCACAACATTTTAAAAGTAAAGTAATTTTATTTTTTAATATTTGCTTATAGTGGGAATTAATATTAAATACCTACTCATATTATATTTTTAAGTATGAATTTACATGTAACAGAACTTTTATAAAACTATTCATTTACTAAATTTCGTTATTAAAACATTAACAATAAGTCTAGTTAGGTAAGTATTTATACTTGGAGCTTTTTGAGATGAATTATAATAATAAAATTAATATTTATAATAATTTATACAATTTAGGTTTGATATATAATCAGAGCCGTGCCGTTAAGATTTAGCACCCAGGGCAAAATTAAAAATTCTAGCCCTTTAATATTATAAAAAAAAATTTTTGGCAACCTCTTTTAACGGTTTAAACCATGCGCCCGGGGCACATTCCCCCTAGAGCCCCCCACGGCACGGCTCTGTATATAATCCTATGTTGCTATCCTATATGTATATATGTATATCATTATAAAACCACGTCATTTTTAACATTAATTATTAGGAATCGGATTTTAAAGCATAATAAACAACTAAAAAAGCACACGATAGTTTTAAAAAAGCAAAAAAGA
Organism: Aphis gossypii; assembly: GCF_020184175.1. Taxonomy (NCBI): domain Eukaryota; kingdom Metazoa; phylum Arthropoda; class Insecta; order Hemiptera; family Aphididae; genus Aphis; species Aphis gossypii. The sequence continues at coordinate 37,987,390 of NC_065532.1, forward strand.
AGTATACCTAGGTATTTATTTAAAAAAAAAGCAAATAAAAACATGATCAAAAATTAACATAAATTATACTTATAAAAATGAATAAAAAAAATTTGAAAAATTAATTTTAATAAAAAAAAGAATTAATTACCACGTATTTCTCTAGATTTGCAATAAGTAGTGAAACTGACTCTATATTGTCTGACGGATTTTTATACATAGAAAACAATTCTCTACATCCGTTGAATTGATCGGTGCATACTTCATACAAGAGGTTCAAATTACAACACTAAATCACAGACTAAATCTTAAATTTTTAAATGGTCGATATCGATGTGATAAGCATACTGACCGTATATAGGTACTGTTTGCGATATTATGTAGATATATTATCGATACGTTTAATAAATTTAATAAACAAGCCGATAACGAAAATGATGATAATTCAATATACCTAACTATTTATTCCGCATTCTGGGTTTTTACATTTCTTATTAATTCATTTTTTATTTATTGCAATAGCATAATAAACGTATAAAAAAATCCACTGCTGGAATAATTAAAAAGAAGGAATAAAAATGCAAAAAAAGCATTTACATAAAAATAAGCTAAAAATAAATCGGTTTATTTGAAATCAGAATGACGTGAAACGAATTTATATATGAAAATTAGATTTCTATCTCATGCGTAAAAAAGAACCGTATTATGCTTTAAAAACCGAGCCCTATATTAATTGTTATAATATATTAATTTATAATAATACTATAGGAGTTAATGTACTTCGTCTTGCACTGTACGAAATGAAAATCGTTTCACTGTAAACTCGACCGGTAATGGGATATTAGGGTGTTTATAAATCGGTGACCTATAGAAAAAGTACTTTCCCAATGCTTTTTGTTTGTGAAAAGTATAGGATATAAAGTCGATTGCCGTGTTCAAGTATATCTAGCAGTCAGTTATAATTCGGTGTAGAACTTTGCCTATTGTTTGCCCGATGAATTTTGTTTTTTAAAAATAAATATATACCAAAAATGGTAATAAAATGTGTAGCAGTCAATTATCATCATATGTGATACACGGTCATACACCTTCTGACTCATCGCTTGCCCAGTGTTTATTTTAAATGCAAAAAAAATGAATAAATAATAATAAAAGTTGAGTGCCTAGCTATCAGTCATTACCCGATGTGAATTAATACCGGGCTGGGAAACCTGCCTTAGAGGCCTACGGATCAACTTCACATACGGATCGACAGACGGGATAGATTTATGGACACAGCGGGGATATGAGCCATAAAGTATCTAAATTTATGATGAAAAATCTAAAATAAAAACTCGCACAAACTCGATATGTACAAGTACGTCAAACATTTCAAGAAAAATATTTTACTTTTCATTTGTTGAGTAAGACAAATCAATATCCTAGGTACATTCTTATATCGGTTTTTTATTTACTTTATTATATACATTTTTTTTTAGTACCTATATACGTATGCGATGCGACGCGTAGTAAATTCCTCAAACTTTATAAAACTCCAAAAAAAAAAAAAAGAATATTATTGATAAGAGAAAATTATTGTGTATTTGTGGCCTGTTAGAGTTTGTAGAGTAATAGACCATCTGATACAGTCATACACATAAATAATGTTATGACATACACACAACACACAATGTGACACACATTTGCGGCGTCGTCGGTCGCCGTCTTCGTCTCTATACCGACCCGTAGGTACATTTTCTTATTTCTTTACAGCACACAATAATAATATAATATTATATAGTATATGGTTATTTATTTTCACAAGCCTAATGCATTATTTAATGGCCCGAAGATGACCGTGTGAGTGCGAGCATCACGTATACATCGTTTGTCCCATTTTAAGATTAAACGTTTCCATCACATAACATAAAGCCCGAGGGTGGGCGAGAGCTAGTTGCGTCATGATATCGCGTCTATAACCGTGCTGAAATCGGCGTCGTCGGTACAACGTTTTTTATTTTATTTTTTTTTTCATAATTTGTATTTCAAAAACGCCACTCGAGTCGACAATACTAATAATACGGAAGACACCTTACGGGGTACTGCCACCACAGCTGTTGCCACAAAATCAAATTAATATTATTGTGATATCTGTATATTATAATTATTATTATATGTACGGTATACTGATCGTTATTAAGTCATCGCTTATCGATATAATATGGAAAGTACCACGGCCGACCTAGGCAAGTGTACGTACGATAGAGCTTAAAATATTATCTTTCAGCGTTCGTTATAAAGTTGTGTCGCGCGAATTACTTATGATCAAATGAAATAAATAGCGTATATTAATTAATAGTAACCCAACGTATATTTACTTTACACGAATTTTACAAAAATAACGAAAAAGGCGCAGTTTATGAGTTTATTAAATTCGTGTGTCAATGTAATTCGTTGGAAGACGGCGTCGAGAATTAATATCAATAATGTAAAACATATATTTCAACACGTATATAGATTAAAACGCTGACGCAAACGCAATATTATGTTTCATTTATTATTCTACTAAATTATTGCACTACCGGAAACATTACGACTGCATTATGCGCTCTACCATTTGATTGTAATCTACCGTTTTTACCACTCTATAATTCGATTTTAGGCAATATTACATATTCTCATAATAAGTAGAGACGCATCAACATAGATTGATTTAATATATTATAACCTTTTTATTGACGAACAATTTATAGACGGTCGAAAAACACAGCTTCAAGTGTCAGTTTTAAAAGCAAAGCGTTGTAAACAAAAGTTAACTTTAAGATATTTTGTATAGGTATAGGATTTTACTAGTTTCTGAAGTCATCGGCAGACTTATTAAAGCAAATTTGTTCAAACGAAAAATATATTAGCATTTAATTTTGTAACTATCAAACGGAAAAATGTTGTTTATAATAAAAATAAGTTACTTACCTATTAAGTGTAATAAATTTAATTTGTTTTTGTCCTTTAAAAACAATATACCTACAACCTACTACATAATTTTGTTAATAATATTATTAAACTAAAAATATTTGATTATAACGGAAAATTATGTTGTTTTTTCCCCCGTTTTAGCTAAAAAAATATATGGTCACTAAGTATGTACTATTTTTATTATTTTGCGAAATGGTAGAATTAGAGGTGTCTGGTGTAGGTATACATATTATATAATACTATGGAAATCATATGATGAATTTTTTAGGTAACAGTCATCGTGTTATATGATTTTATCTGAAAAAATATAGCCTGTTTAAGTGCATGTATTTTAATATCTCGATGAGAAACTGTAATGGTATTGATAAATTTAGTGCACTTACGGGTTTTTTTTTATATAGTCTTATTTGATTTAAATCATAAAAATATACTTGATTTTGGTATTCAATATTCGGATCGGTATTACTCTTTTTTTTCTCAAATGTGATGGCCTGACAAGTATTGAAATATATCTATATTGTTCATGGAAGCGAATTGGTATGATTTTAGAATGTATTGCTGTTAAATACTCACTTTTTTGGTATTTCAATATTATTATTTTTTTTTTTTTTTGTAGTCTGCAATGGTAGGCTTGCAGTGACTACTATTATTGCATAATGAGATGCAAGGTAATCGGGAACTGCTGGTTGCATGTAACATTTAATTATCTATTTATGATATAATTATAACATGTTATAATACGGCACGTATTATAATGGAAAGATTCCGAATATTTATAAACTAACTGATATTTTTAGTAAACTCGTAAAATAATACGTATAATATCTATCCCTGTTATTATGATTGCAACAACTGAAATTATAATGTCATTTTATATCTTTATCTAATCCATGTATATGTATATTATAGGTACATCTATATATTATACGAATTTATACGTACAGCGTACTTATTAGGTATATACCTAAGGTTATTAAAATAATCAAAATAACAATTAATTATGAAAAAATATATAGGTATTTAGTGGTATTACAGCTTTAAAACATATCATATTGTAATACCAAATTAATCATAACATACATACGAATGTGTTATTATTTTTTTTAAATACATATTTCTTAACGATATTGTAACCTTCAATATTATTTTCAGTGTTAAAAATAGGGCACAACAGCATATTGCTATGTAATATACCTAATATAATATATATATTACATTGTTATTTACGATGTGCGTGGGATTAACCAAGACAATAGATTGCGGCGTGCAAATAAGTTCTTAAGAAATAAAAATAATAGTTATTGCACACCGTTAAAATACTTAATTTAAATTATTTTCAGAGTATGCTATCAATTTTCGTTTTTGAATTCGTTGGATTATTAATTTGAAACAGATACACCGAAAATCTTCAATATATTACATTCATAATAACGGTATTCATTTAAAATGATCATATTGAAATGTACAGCAATATTTATCAAATAATGCTTAACTTTTCCATTTTGTTTTAGTGAAACGATGTTATATTTCTTTATAGAACCGTTGCACGCATAAATATAATAAGTATGTTTTAGGACGATACGAATAGAATACACGAGTAAAGTTTAATCATTTACATTATATTAGGAGCACAGCTAGTTAATCGGTATTTAAAATTTATTTTCTCATTGTTACAATTTAAATTTAGCATCAAGAGCATAATAATATGATAAGCCATGAACCATAATCTATAGACTGACATTTAATTGAATTTTTTGATTATCGGGATTAGGCTAGCATTATCCAAAGTTAAGTGGCCCGTGTCCCGCGATAATTATTTTACTATTTACATGGTTCACAAACATACAATACCTATACAATTTCATTTAAGGTAGAGTGGCTGTATTGAAATTTCTGGGAGAGCAAACCACCGAAAACCCCCTATGTTAATTTATGCTTGTGTGCAGGTCAGGGCGATTATTATTACTTCACTGTTTAGTTATGTGTTTTCGGTTTCCATATTTCTTGTAGTCTATATTATTGATGATTATATAATTACTCTACCTAAAACAAAATGTTCAAATTTCAATCGATCTTGAAAAGTTCGAATGGCTGCACTCGGATTGCGTCCCGAAATGTCATTTTCACTTGAATTGCGTTCCGATGATACTGCACGAATTTCGTCTCAATGTAATAACATTATTATTTTACTTCCTCATTTTTACAGGTTATTGTGGTTTTTGTGAACTAGGTAATATAAAATATTTATCTTGGTTAGGTTGTATAATATAATATCTTCTACCAGCCATCTATACTGATATTCGTTAGTAAATATATTTTATATAATGCAGATCAAAACCAGTACAGTTCGAACATTACTATTTTTTCTGTTCCAAGTTTAATTTCGTTCAACAAAAAGTGCAATTCAATCTTACTAATATTATTGTGTTTACTTCGATTTCGGACGGATTGTCTGGTTCACAATTTCTAGAAACCATGCGGGCCGCGGATCGTATCTCAATTTACTGAAATCTCATATTCATTCCGGCCGAGTTAACAAGACTAAATAATGAATAATAATATGATATGGCACGATACAATAACTTAGCATCCGCAGGTTGCGTATTACGAAAATCAAATATATAGGTACGTCACTCGTCATGCGGTCCGCTGCTGCTGGCTAGATGTGACCTCGGGATTTCTATTCCATAAAAACCGATGATTTCAAATGATGCGTGTCGATGTTGCCGAGAGTGGTTGTCAGTTAGTAAATTAATATTAATAATAATATATAATACAAATTCGGGACTGCAAATAATGTACCGTCGTTGACACGAAAAAACATTAGCTAAAATCCGATTTTCCAAGACATACGAGAAATGTAAAAAAAAAAAATATATCAATGATTCAAAAGAAACAAATTTTAAAAATTTTTAACGATGTATCAAATATTATTTTTTAAATAATTGAAACCAAAATTCAATATTTATAGAAACAGGTATTGTGTAAAATAAATGATCAATGTTTACATTGGATAGGTTTTATTACCTTTTTCAATCTTACATGTGAGGTTTTTTGGATGTCATATAAGACTATATAAAAGAGGATTTTTGAATGACAGTTGGTAACGTCGTATTATACATTTTTAATCATATTTTAGAAAGGAATATTTCATAAACAAATAACAATATATATTTTATAATTTATAATATCTACTTAATATATAACCTTATCGGTATCACATAGTAGGTTTAATTAGTTATTTTTCATTAATTTTACGTTAGTGATGGACGATTATAACATATTATGCGAGAAATCATAAAATTATATAGCTTATTTTTTTTCCGAATACATAGACTCAAAATCGTAAGTTCTTCGCTCAGAACATTTTCTCGTGTCTATCAAACTGTCGCAATTCAGCCGCACCGATCACGAACGTCGAAGTCTAAGTCAAGATACTGCACAGGTATGAGCCGTCACCAAAATATAAGAGTAAATACCTAGCGATAAGTTTGTCATAATTTACTACAGGTCGCAATGAATGCTTATTATGCCTTAGCATACTCATATTCATCGTACCACATGGTTATTTTGATTTCGTATAGAAAATAGATTGAAAATAATTTTTAAAGGTTTATGTTAAATTATGTTAGAGTTAAAACTCAAAATCGATCATAACTAGTTTTTACAATCTCTTTTCATCAAAATTTGAATTAACCAGGACCCTCAAAGTTGGAACTATATTAATTATATTAACTATATTTAACTATACTTTAGTTCATTGAATATAATTCAAATATAATATAATAATATTGTATAGACTCAAACATAATGTTTTTAAGGAGTTCAATATAGGCAATTTCTATGTACATTCATGTGAATGTTCTCGTCCGCCTTATAAATATTACTTACGACTTACGAGTGCTGTGCACGAATGCAGCGTACATGCACTATTATGAATACGGTTTTGCTAATTTAGTTGTCCAATCAATTTTTTTCGGCTATTATACACGCTCCCGCGGACGAAGTAAAACCACCGCCGACTGTGTTTTGTGTGTTTCTTATTCTTTACTCTATGTTCTGAATAGAGTATTTATATAAATATTCTATTATTTAAATAATTAATAATTTTTTTGGTAAATTTTATTATAATCAGTTAAAATAAAGCCTGAATGTAGTAACCGGGTACGAGTGCAGTAACTGGTTTAAGTGAGAAGTCGGGAAGGTGGGATACATAAGGTTATTTAATTTTTATCTGTGAGCAACAGTATACCATTGCTAACAAAATCGATTCTTAGTGAAGCTGGTATATCTACTTGAACACGTATATGCCTGAACTGAGATCCCTCTTATTAATTTGGTATAAAATATAATAGCGATTAAATCCCTTAAAAAGCAAAAGGGTTACAATTGATACAAGTAATAGATGAGCATAGAATAATTTTTATATTTTAACTAGTCTTATGATTTGGTATCATAAGCAATTTAAATGCAACAATAAAGCAATAAAATTGATAAAATAGTTCTATTTTATCATAAACTGTAGAATTTTATAAAAAGAAAAATTGTATCAAATTGTATCACATTGTTTTAAAACATTTTCTGTTAATTATTGGTGTCTGGTAATATAAGAAAATGGTAATCTTTATTATACAAATTAAAATTTATACTGAATAGTATTTCTATTAATAATATACAATCAAGTAATATATTATACTGTATCAATTAACTTGATAATCAAATAAAAACATATAAATTGATGGTATGTTTATTTGAAGTTTACTATTTGTTAAACTAATTTAATCATGACATTTATAATAATTTGCTTTAAATAGATATTTACACTAAAGAGCCACATAATTTAATTTTTATTTGGTGGCACCCAAGCTTGGATTTTTGGTGGCATTGTACTGTATGGTACATATTGGCGTTCAGTACCAGTTTCGTTTTCTGTGTGTTTAGCCATCCATTTATACTTAGGCCTGTTTGGATCCTGAAAGATACATTAATAAAAATAAATTATATTTATTCATAAATAATTTATACACTTATTGATAGAATACTAATTAATGTTTTAGTTAGTTTTAAATTAAATTATTTGTATTTAATAATAAAATAAATACAAGGCTTGAATCAAAAAAATTTGAAAAAAAATAATGTATCAATATTTTTATTTATTTATTTTTTTTGTGAATCAACACTATTCAGCTTTTTAAACAATAATATTTAAGAAAATATAAAAAATAAATAATGATGAATAGTAATAAACATTTATTAAAATATTATTTATATGGAGGTTGTTGTGACCTTGTTATGAATGATAATCGATTATTAATAGGATTGCTTAGGGGTCCTTATAATAAGGGAATTTTTTGAAAAGTTGGAATGAATCACTGGAAAATTAAAGGGCTCTTAAAGTCTGGTGTTACTTGAGACACATAAACAAAATCTCTTTAAAAATCCTAGTGTATCAATCTGAATTTCAATTAGCCTCTGTGTTACATTTATATGAAATATGATACAACAATCTGAGCATAATTTTAAATCAAGTAATTCACTAACAGGAATGAAATCATGCAGTGGATGGGGATATTTAAGCAATAACTTGCAAACCTGAGAAAGTACTTTGTACTTTAACAATCTGCTATACATGACATTGGTGTAGAGAGATTACACTAAGGAACCATATTAACTGACATTTATTTTTGTGACTTTAAATTCAAATAAATTGGTATAAAGGAGCTAATATATTTTCTTATCATACCAAAATGGTATTATAGGTAATAAATTGTAGCAATGGACTGTAACAGGAAAATCACAAAGATGAAAAATATATAATTTTATGATGGGTTTACAAATTTGTTTATTTTTAATATTTTTATTTGTTAATGTAGAGTGATATTGTTTAAGATTAACTGATTTTACCTTGAAAAAATGCTGTAGATTAGTTGTTCTCTACTAGTATTACATCAAAAAAAAAAAAATTTCAAGGACAACATATAAAATAATTAAACTCATTAAACTCATTAAGATAGAAAATTATATTTTTTAAAAATTAAGTTTGTAGACATTTTTGTATTGAGTTTTACTTAATAATTTTTATAATCTTTTGTTCTGGACTTGAAAATGTTTTTGTTCAAATCATTAGAACTCCTTACAACCAAATCACTTATCATTAAATTTAGTGTCATATAGTTTAAAATATTATAAAATCAATGGATATATTTTAAGTATTTTTCATATATTATTTTAATTAAATTATGACTAATATGATTTTATATTATATATACATATATTGTTTATCTATAATTTATAATATAAGTTAGGATATTTTATTCTCATATATAAAAAAAACAGGAATATTTTATGATTTTGTAATATGTATATATATATATTTTTTTTTATTATTAATGAAATATTAAACATGCTTGTTTTTATAAATTATTTCTGATCATAATTGTTTTTTTTATATACATAAACTGTTATTTTTAATATTTTAAGTAAAGTAATAAACGATAATTACATTATATGGAAGAAGGTCTGTTTTGTAATGGATCCAACCATACCATTCAGCAGGAATTTGACTAGCATCATAATCCAAAAATACTTTTTCATTGTATTCTACCCAACGATTACGTCCTGAAAAATGTTCACTGAATTAAACGAAACGCCCACAAGAAAAAAAAAAATATATTAATTGATAGATAATAATTACCATAAAAATATAAATTATTTTCATAATAACGATTGCCCATTTCATCAGTACCAACTAATGTACCAATTTTCAATTCATCATGTCTGTAAAAAAGAACATTCAATTAACAAAAATAAAAAATTTATATACTAAAAAAAGTCAAAAATTTATGTTATAAATAATAGTACCAATATAACTAATAATTACAAAGATCGTCTTTTTCAAAATAACTAAAAGTGTTTTTAACATGTTTTTCTAAAATATTTTTACAATTTAATATTTAATTATTTCTAATGATGTGTTTGGGTATCTAATGAATATATTTCTTCAACATGCCATTCTGTTTCTTAAATATATATATTATACAATATTCATGAAACATTATATTTACACAGTGTTAATAAATACAGTCATACAGATTATAAAGTTAATTAAAAAAAAAACTATTTATTTAGTCATAAAACATAAATAAATATCATAAAAGCATTTATATTATAAGACAGGGGGAAGAAAATCAAAAATTATCCTCCTCCCACTGATGTTAATAAAATAATAACTATGGTAAAATAATAATTAAAAAAAAAAACCTAAAATATAATATAAAACTTGACGTATTTGAATGATAAATTAACTGTAATAGGTAGTTAAAAATAAATTTTAGTAAAAATTGTTTACATATTATTATGATTAGTTTGAAAACTATATTCACAAAAATAAATCTTACTTGTAGGCTATAAAGTATGCGAATGTTTATGAATCAGTTTTTGTATGATTGTAGAACAGTTTAATAAAAAATAAATGAAGAATTATTTCCAATCTGAGAAATATTTATGATAAAAATTTTGTAAAATTAAAGTATAAACATTTATATAATAAGACAGGGGGAAGAAAATCATAAATTATCCTCCTCCCACTGATGTTAATAAAATAATAACTATAGTAAAATAATAATTAAAAAAAAAAACCTAAAATATAATATAAAACTTGACGTATTTGAATGATAAATTAACTGTAATAGATAGTTAAAGAGATTAGTATGAATATTTTCAAAACAAATTTTAGTAAAAATTGTTTTCATATTATGATTAGTTTGAAACTATATTCATAAAAATAAATCTTACTTGTAGGCTATAACGTATGCGAATGTTTATGAATCAGTTTTTGTATGATTGTAGAACAGTTTAATAAAAAAATAAATGAAGAATTACATCCAATCTGAGAAATATTTATGATAACAATTTTATAAAATTAAAGTATAAACATTTATTATAATACTTTGTGTTTTTTTCTTACAATTTCCAGTTAGTGTGATAGGTAAGTGATAACGCTAATCGGCAGAATTACTTATGTATTAATTGATAGAATTATACTGGTGAGTCTTAAGCAACAATTAACCGGACATTATAAAAACGGCCCTAATTATAATTTATGACCAGTAATCACCTATACCAAAGAGTTGAGTTACTTAACTCGAGTAACACTGACCTGTATGGATATTACAACGTTGCAGTATTATAATGATAAACACGTATTTATTCATTTTTAAACTAATACTATTAATTACTCAAGTATAATTTAAAAACATTTTTGGGTAGGTAGTTTGTATGTAACTTGTAAGATTTGTTTAAAGGAAAATACTCAAAATTAAAACAGAAAATCCGTAATAGTTTAAGATGAAGAACTTACCTGAACAGTTTTTTGAAGGCATTTAATGGTCCACCGTTGGCTTTGATGATGTTCAAGCCGGTGGTAAATTTATTAAAAGGAAAAATTTTATTCATTTTGACAAAAATTAAACCATAAGCAAACTTAAAAATAAAATATTGTCAGTGGACTTGACTTTAAAAACTATTATCACGCGAGTTGTTATCAATGTCAAGCAATCAGATGTTTATTATTACTTACTTTTTAAATTGTTATTTTAGTGATTTGCCAGGCAAAATATTTCGTTTTTTGTATGTTAGTATTAATAAATTTAATGATTAATTCAACTATATTATAATAAAGATTATCATTAAGTATTAAAGTTATTAATTTTTAATTGTTATTAAATATTATTTTACGTATAATAATAATATGTGTAGTTTTAATAGTTTTTAAAATTTCTGATAGATAGCGTACTACTATATAAATCGTTGGATAATTAATTATAGTTTGATATTAAAATTCAGAAACTATTCCACTGGTACGTTTTGGTTTTCTGAATCAAGCTGTTCTAGTTTTATTGATTTAAATAATTAGATTTTATTTTCATTCTATAAAAAATATAAACTCTAAGTTCAGGTTCAAATTAATAAAGTAATTAATTTCCTAATACCTCGTAAAAAAAATTTTAAATTACCTAAGCTTTTTTTAAACCATCTACGATCTACCTACTATAGTATGATTAGTTGATTAGTATTGTTAAATTTAAAACAAAAAAAATATATTTTGTGGAAGAGTTAGTGCATTGACAACATTGAAATGAAATAATTTTGGAGATTGTTGATTAAAAAAATATATCATAGAATACGTCATAGTAATATAATAGGTATTCGGTTTAATCTAAATTTGTTACTATGTAAACTATTATACCAATTGCAAATTGTGTATTTATTGCTATGAACGATCATTTTTTTATTTGTTAATAAATGTATTTTTAATAAAATATTTTTATGCTATTTCAGTACTTAGGTACATAATTATTTTCTTCTAGTTGGTAGTTGGTAATTTGGCAGTAACCAAATTACCTTTTTTTTGTGTGTGTGGGTATATGTGTATAGATAATTTACTGTTATGCTTTGTTTTCTATTAATTTATTCTGAACAATTTTATAAACTGATACAAAATATTAAAACTAGTGATTACTATGTATTTTCTTCGTGTTTTTCGCACTTTATTGTTGAAAATGATATTCAAAAGTTATTTGAGACGAAAAATGTATGCATTGGAAAAACTAAAAGGAAAGACACCAAAATATTCAATTTTCGATCGTTTCATCAACGTTTTACTTAAGTAATTGTTTGTTATTGTTTTTATTTTATTGAAACCACCACTGAATAAGTTGTTATCTTGTTTAGTTTATTGTGGTGTATTTGGATGGAAAAATGGTGTGGTGTAAATAAAGAAAACAAGAGAATGATTAAATGGGCAAAAATTAAGAAAATTTTAGAAACTAATGGGACGTTTGCAAATTTTCTCTTAAAATCTTTATTAGGATTTATGAGTACGCAGTTTTGATATACTTACCTACAATTTTATAAAACGTTTGATATAATATTATTACAATTAATTTTATCAAATGTTCCAACTTACTAACCTAGTTTATTTTAGTCTGAGTATTATTGTTCAAACAGATCATACATTTTAGGTGGTATTTTATTGACTATGGGAATGTTCATGTTTCTGTTACTGCAACTAAATTATTCATACACTAAAGCCACAGTAATAAGTTCAACAATTGGGAGTGTACTAACTTTAGGATTGGCTTTTTCTCCGATTTTCAGGTACGTTTAGAATTTCTAATATTCAGTTTTAAATATTTTTAATAACTATATGTACATCGGTTACTTACAATGGGATTAGCAATCAACTTCTAGCAAATCTAGCAATCTAATTCGAGATTAAATATATAAAAAATTATGTTTACATTTTTTAATTGATATAGGTGTATTTTTATGATGGTATTGCCGCAATTATTTTCGGATAAGGGTCGACACGCGCTACTCATGTATGCGTTTATTTTATCTTTTTCTGGACCTTCCAAGACTACATTACACAACACTGGAGTCTTATCGGAATCACTCACTTGCCTGCAGGTATATGAATCGCTAGCCCAAAAATAATTTCAATCAATAACAATTCGTTAATGTATCCAAGTTGAATGTTTCAGGACGAAATAAAATCAGCTATACGACAAATCGTTGAATTAATAAAAAAGCCATTACTGGCCGTCCGATCTTCTATAACACGCATAAAGGCAGATCTAGCCGTAATAATCAATAAAATGAAAAAAGGAATGTTGGCCGTCAAGAATACTGTAACCGAGTTAGGTGAGGATGTTAATAATTATTTGGTTATCAATTTATCATGCTGTTCGTGAGTCCTACACACAAAATATAATAATTGTTATGATATCATTATAAAAATATTATATTATATTTAAAATTTTGCGTCACCAACCTTTTTTTTTTTTTTATATAACCTTTATGTTTTCTCCTGTGTAGTACGAACAATTAAGTCAGCGTATGAATGGCTGTACAGCGTAATGAACATTTGTAATAAAAAAGTCGGAACTCCATATCAGAGGTGCACGAGAATGTTCGACGACGCTTTGGAGGAGTGTAAGGTAAATAGTTATAGTGGCTTAGAAATAATTTGTGTGACCAATGTAGCAACAATGAAAAATAACTAATATGCGTTTTACACAGGTAACGGTGTCTCCTACATTCGATTGGATGTGTTCGATATCGTACGTTATTTCCCACGTATGCTATACGGTTAAGTTCCTGGACAGCCTTTGTGAATTTTTCGAATTCATAAACGAATCAATTTTTGGAGCGATTCAAAACAGTGAGCTTTGAAAAATTTTAACATGAACACCTATTTCTATACCACCGTTATCGCGAAATTGTTATCCAAATATTAAACCCTATGGTGTTCAGGTATAAAGAGTTACGTGCGGCACATGAAGAACATGTTTTATGTATCCATCGAGTTCAAACATTCGTTTGCATTTGAGTCGAAGCCGAGCAAACTGAGTAGCGATATTATTCGCGGTATCATTACCGAAATCAAGTATAGGATCGAAAATGTCGTAATGCTGTTTGACTGGGCTGGATCGATTTTTTCGTTCTTCTTCCTGTACGTGTTTGTGATGTGAGTACTTTTGTAACTGGTGTTTCTATTAAATACGTATCATTTTAAAATATTATGGTCGTAGGGTATGGCGGTACAGACAGAAGTATTTAACGGTTGATTCGTTTGATAATAAATATTTGACAAAGGAGTTATACGAGCTGGACGAACGGAAACAGATCCTTGATCGGCCGACAATCATGCCGCTGACTAGAGTCGAAAAAAATAAATTCATAGAGGTACCTACTAGTTAGTAATTACTATTATAGTACACGGCATTTTCTACTTTATATGTACACAATGTGAAACAAAAAAATAAAAAAAAATAGCCGATACAGTTAATTAATTATTTCTGTGATGTTTTCGGTTTAAAACTTTTTTACTTGATATAGTATAATTACTAATAATCATTTAACATAACCATTATTATATTGTTATATAAAAAAAAATTTTTTAAATATTGATTAGGTAGGTATCAAAAATCTTTATAATATGTACAATATAATAATAGATAATTTAATGTAGATGACTATGTATTTTCGTAATTGCCAACATCAATGTGAAATGCTTGTTATACAATTAACTTAATACCTACCTAAGTAGTAAATTACTTAACTAATTTAACTATCAATTATATAGTTAATACTATTAATATTTAATTATAATTCTTTCTTTAATATTATAATTTTAGTAATTGACATTAAAATTATAACGACAGATTAATGCAATTAGATTCGGATTTATATTATGTACATTGTATACATGCGTATTTTTTTTTATTAATATAATTATATAAGAGATTTAATTAACGATTTAAATTCATTTTTTTTTATTAAAATGACATTAATTTTATTTTAAATATTTAATATTTTATGTTTATTCTATACTTTTTGAAAAAATAGCTAATAATCGAAAGTTTTGTATAGACATTTATTTTGATATTTATTCCATGGCGTGTATTTGGTGAATTCTTAGTTCTATTCAATATAATATAAAAAAAAAAACTTACAAATATTCTGTTTGAAAAATTAGGATTCGTATTGGTATACATTTGTTGAACGTACTAAAATAATTCAATGTAATATTTTTGTTGTCAACATTGTAAATTAGCGAACATCTGCTCATTTGGTACTACAAGAAAGAAAAGCATTGTTCCGGTCATTGGCCATACTATTACTGGCGACTATTAAGATACTCATACAAATGGCGGTAGATTACAGTCTTTATTGGATATTGATCACTGTCAGAAAATATGGGCGACTGTCGACCCAACTTGACCGTAAAAACAATAAAGTTGTACGAATTGCAAGTTATTAATTTTTCATATTTATCATATAAATTTCTTAGCGCCGAGAATGATCGATGTGAACATCGACGGCGATGGAATACTAGCAGATCTATACAAAACTATAATTCAAACGTTTAAGCCGGTGGCGAATGAAATGAACATGGATACAATGAGTTGTTTGCCGAATCCGTGGCCGCCAAACTACGATTGTTATAAGCGAATCAGTAATATAATAATCATTTTAAAAATGAAAATCAATAACATGTTCCGAGCTGCAAAAATTGAGCTTACAGTTTAAAAAAAAAGTTTAACTAATATTAAATTTACCTAACAAAGAAAACGTTCTTAATAATACTTGATTGATTTTTTTAGGTTATTGCTCAGAATACATTTATTTTATAATATTTACTTAATACAACTAACCGTTTAAATTATATCCATCATTTTAATCAGCAATATTACTTAATCGTTTTGTTCGCCATGAAATTACCAATGTAATGCATTTATTGAAACACAGACATCGGAACATGATATAAATATATATCTGAATTATATTATATATCATGAGGCTAAGCGTGAAGTCCATTAGTGGCCCTATTGAAGAATATATCTTCAATCATTTATTTTTAGTTTTTGTGTTAACTTTGACGTGGTTTCTCGCCATCATGCAACCATACGGTTTGCGATTTCGGTCTTACGTTATGGGATACTATCATCCGGACGTGGCCAAGACAAGGGCGGTGTGGCTGCATAATCACATAATTCGCCGGAGAATCAATTTCATCAAATTTGCAAGGCGATTTCTGCGCAGGAAGTTCGGCCTGGGCGGTGGAGAAAATATTGAAGACACCTCCTTTTTGGATTTAATATATTCCAAGTCAGTATTTATATAATTAAATGATGGTATCACGCATTCAAAAAATATTATTTAACTAACCAAACAAAATTTTACAAATGTCATTATAATATACATTTATGGTTTTTGTTAATACGTATTATAGTGCATCTTCAATTCTCCAAAATATGTACATTTCATATAAATCTTGAAATAAAAAGCTAATCGATAAATATCATATTTAATATTTATTCATATTTAATGAAAGACATTTTTAAAGGTGCCCATTCTTGGATCGTATCTGGAGTCGTAAAAAGCAGATTGTATGCCTTTTATGTGGTTACAAAGCAAAGGAAATAGACTTAAAATCGGGTGAAATAGTGAAGTGTGACAATGGCAACTGTAAAGGTGTATATTGTTCAAAATGTTTCAAAGACATTGACAATAAATGCACTTTGTGCAGCAATCCTATTAACTATGGAGACATAACAGATATTAGTGAAGAAAAGTATGCGTTTTAACTTTTAACTCATGAAAATATGACTAGCGGAGGATCTAGGATTCAATTTTTTTTTTGGGAGGGGGTGGGGTAGTAGTAGTTATCCACTGTTACGAGATAGAAATATATTTTTATCACACATTCAATTACTTATATTATTACCTATATTTATTATTGAATTAATAAAACTTAACTTATGACAATTTAGGTGGGATAGGTGGGTAGGTAGTTCGTGTCCTCTCCTTAAATCCTCCACTGATTATGACACTATTCTAAATAGCAAATAAACGAACTTTCTGCAGAGATAGTTCTTCAGATGCAACCGAGACGAACGCTGTAAAATTATCAGTTCACAAAAAACCAGCTAAGAAGATAGGAAAACGAAAACATGTTAAGTGGGCTAAAACAGTTTTTCATAAAGTTAGCACTGACGAGGAAGGAAATGATGGCGATGAAAGTTAGTGTAATAATAATATATTCAGAACTTAGAAAGTTCTTAAGCAAAGAACCGAAATAAAACGTATTGAAATAAGAACTCTTAGCACTTTAAAAGTTATAACTTGTTTACGTATAAGTTCATTAGAAAATAATAATTTAAAAATTACTTTGTAGTTTTTTTTTTATTAACAATCTTGTAATATTAATATATACTACAATTAAGTACTAACTTGTTTAGATAATAAGTTCCTACTTAAACCATTGTAATTAAAAAGGATATTCATACAATAATAAGGAAAATTTAACCTATCGTTGAAAAATTCGAAATAATTTAATTATTCCAATTAATAATAAAATGACAATTAAAGTTGAATGAACTATATTAATTTCAATAATTTTATACATCACTATTGTTGGAATATATCCGTATAAATAATAAGCGTTCATAATAAAGTTTTAGTTGATTAGAAACATGATTATTATTCAAAATAAGTTTCATTCAATTAAAATATCAATTTAATTAATTTTCTTTCATACATTTTGAACTAACGAATTAGCTAATTTTATCGCATTCGTTCCGAGGTCGAAATATATTATATTGGTCGGTAGGATAAATAGAAAAAAATACTTATTAACTGTTGTGTGGTTTTAATATAAAGGTTCAATAAGTGAGTGTTCAAACAGTACGTGTAGCAGTGTGTCGAACTCTTATGAAAACGATCCAAACTATGTGAACTCAGATTTGAACTATAGAACATTAATTATAGAGAGTCAAGACGGCATCCGAAGATATTTGTCTATTTAATTATAATAATATTATATTTATATATTTTGTATTGTTAGTGTTAACGCCTTGTTAGCTGTATATCATTGGCTTGTGGTTTATTATCATTTTTTTTTTTTTTTTATAAATTATTATATGTTTTTCAAAAACATTTTATTTATTTTTTTATTATTTATATAATTATTAATAAAACTTTAAATACCTAATTTGTTTATGTTTGTTGAATAATATAGCTTTTTTATTGTATCTTCGTCCAGACGAAAGAAGTCGTGAAAGTGTTCAGGTATGTCATACTTTTGGCAGGGCTCCTTGTGTACATCCATTTCGTATATATATAATATTATATTATAAATTGATCTAGGATAACAGTAAGTTTGACATAATATTGGTATTTAGTCATCAGATTGGTATGTGTGTAATATTTTATAATAATAATATAATAATATAATGGATCATGATTTAATTTTGTTTCTGACGATCAACCAGCTATAATTATAGTCATCGAAATTAATACACAAACACAATAATATATTATGAGACGATAGACGGAGTAAGTACTTTTATTTTTTTCCACGTTATGCTTGTACATATTTTTATAAGACGTATAAAAATAGCATTAAAATTAATTACTTACTATTTAATTATATGCTGTACAGTGTACTTAAATGTTATTATACAGGTAATAGTTCCCTACCTCAGTTAAACTGAGGTATAGTTATTACAATTATGAAGCATTTACGTTCTACGATAAAATAGCAAATTGATTATTTAATTTTCATAACAATATTATGTATGTTATTTATCCACTTGGGTCTTATAAATGTATTCAAATATAAATAATAACCATGAAGCGCATATACCGTAGCCAAGAAATATTAATGCTGGATAGATTTCTTTCATGGATACGCTGTTGAAGCGTATTACTCCCGAGTTTGCTGAACACTTTTGTTTTTGCGGCATTAGCTTCTTGGTAGTTCGATATTTTAAGCCAATTTCTTGTTGTTGTATCATCCTAGAATAGAAATTATGCTATTATGTAAATATACAGTGTAACGTAAACAATAAATGCCTATATTTTTTAAGGTGATTTGATATTGAATTTCACTTATAAAACAGGATGATTCACCAAGCTATAACTTACTTTTTTTTCTATGAAAGTTGTTATTCAAAATATGATTTCTATAATACTGAGTTGATGTTCTATTGTTTGTAAATACAAATTTGAAATAAAAAACGCATTTTTATCATAATACATTATATTATAGTCAAATAAATTTCATAACAAAATACAATTCACAACTTAAACTAATTGATTTAAGAATACATAAGTACAACTGTACAAGTGTAGGTATAACATTTTATAAGATAATTTATATATGTTTGAAAATTGTAATATATGACTATATTATTATAGTCGAATAAGTTTCATAATAAAATATAATTAACAAAATTAATGAAATCAACTGATTTAAGAATATTTAAGTACAACTGTACACAAGTAGGTATAAAACATTTTATAAGATAATTTATATGTGTTTGAAAATTGTAATATATGACTATATTATTATAGCCGAATAAGTTTCATAATAGAATATAATTCACAAAATTAATTAAATCAACTGATTTAAGAATATTTAAGTACAACTGTACACAAGTAGGTATAAAACATTTTATAAGATAATTTATATATGTTTGAAAATTGTAATATATGACTATAATATTATTATAGTCGAATAAGTTTCATGAAATTAAATCAATTGATTCAAGAATACATAAGTACGACTGTACAAGTAGGGATACAAAATTGTATAAGATACTAATTATATGTTTGAACACTGAAGCTATATAGTATATTAATTTCTATACTATACTGTAGACCATATCTCATGCAGCGCAACAAAAGACGCGACGTGCGAATTTCTTTGCCCGCTTCCACAACGAGGGACGTTTGATTTTAACCTGAGTC
The DNA here is from genome assembly GCF_020184175.1 of Aphis gossypii. Lineage (NCBI taxonomy): Eukaryota > Metazoa > Arthropoda > Insecta > Hemiptera > Aphididae > Aphis > Aphis gossypii. The sequence continues at coordinate 38,007,643 of NC_065532.1, forward strand.
ACTGCTGGTTCTGTCATACTGCTACGAGTCGACAAGTCCCGCGAAACTCGCATCGGAGTAGTACATTTGATTTCGGTGTCATAAGACACGCTATCAGGATAGTGAATTGCAATGTTTGGCATTGAACTCCACAATGGTTTAGGACAACCGGCGAGATATCGGCTCTTTGCGTCCGTTTCGCCCGAGCTATCACCGTTTGATTCTGCCGTAGAAACCTGACGATCAGATGAGATGGACGGCGATCTGATTTCGACTTCCGCGGTCGGAAGTTCGTCGATTTGCGGTTCGGCGTTGTTTGCCAATTCGATTGGCGTCGGACAAAATGCCACCGGTTCAATGGAAACCGGCTGTACAGTAACGGCAGTAGATGCCTGCAGAATTGCGGCCGTGTCATCACCACCAGTCGTTAAAGCCGCCGCCATTAGATTAGGCATCGACCCATACGGTCGTTTTATAGTCATGATGTCGGATGCATTTTGACTGTCTGAGACTGTTTTGGAGACCACTGTAGGCGACAAAGACAAAGTCTCGTTTTCGGTTATGTTAATAGTCGGAAATTCGTCGATTTGTGGTTCGGCGATGTTTGCCAATTCGATTGGCGTCGGACAAAATGCCATCGGTTCAATAGAAATCGGCTGTACCGTTACGGCAGTCGGTACCTGAATAAGAATCGCGGTCGTGTCGCCACCAGGTGTCAAAGCCGCCGCCGTTAGATTAGGTCGATACCCGAACGATCCTTTAATAGTCATTTCAGGCGATGCATTTTGACTGTCTGAGACTGTTTTGTATTGATCATTTTCCAGTTTCAATGATGTAGGCTCGGTTATCGAGACCGCTGTAGGCGACAAAGACAAAGTCTCGTTCTCGGTTATTTTAATAATCGGAAATTCGTCGATTTGTGGTTCGACGATGTTTGCCAATTCAATCGGCGCCGGACAAAATGCCATCGGTTCAATGGAAATCGGCTGTACCGTTACGGCAGTCGGTACCTGAATAAGAATCGCGGTCGTGTCGCCACCAGGTGTCAAAGCCGCCGCCGTTAGATTAGGTCGATACCCGAACGATCCTTTAATAGTCATTTCAGGCGATGCATTTTGACTGTCTGAGACTGTTTTGTATTGATCATTTTCCAGTTTCAATGATGTAGGCTCGGTTATCGAGATCGCTGCAGACGACGAAGACAAAGTCTCGTTTTCGGATATATCAATATTCTGCATGTTTGTATAACTTTATACGTCGTAAAGCTTTAATGCTTTTAAAATTGCAGAATAATTATTAAATGTACGTTTTGTAAAAATTTAATAGGTACTGCAGAAGAGTGAAGACTGAACTGAGACAGTAGAATTGATACCGACAGTATTATATTTATTTCAAAACTTTGCAGTTGTCCATAGCAACGATACAAATGTTTATAGTTTTTGTAATGGAAATATATTCTTACAAGCCGTATGCACAATATGTATTATATACAATAACAATATATTTAAAAATTCAAAACATTAGAATTTGTATGCATTTATTATTAAAAAAAAATGGAGGTTAGCATGCTTGGCAAATCATCTCAATATACTATATAGGTTTTAAAATTCAAAAGTAATATTATTGTTAAGGTATTGTTTTAATGTTGAATTCGCATTTTAAGTTTAAAAACATAAATTTACTAATTAAGTAAGCGTTTAATGCTTGAATAGGTACATACTTTTGTTTAAATACGTCTTTGTATCCTGACTTTTTTACGACGTATAACGTGAGAAGTGGTATTTTATATACTTCCGTTTCAGATAAACTGCATTTTTCATGTTCTTGCCATGTCTTAGCTATTATATCATATGCCAATGTGATTTCCCCCTAAAAAATACTTTGATATTATATACTATATTTTTAAATAATTTTGTTAAAATGTTGATAAAAATTATAATTATTTTTATTTTGGAACTTGGAAGTGTTAACGGATGGTACTTTTCGAGTATAGAGTAGGAGATTGTTGACAACAACCAAGGATACAGATCAGGTATTTATTACGAACAAATTTTTAAAATGAGATTTTACTCAAGCAAGTTTAATTTATTGTAAAAAGTTCTGTTTTTATCGAAAAATTTGATTAAATATAATAATTCATTAGACTATGATGATAGATTGTGTTTAGTTAATACAAGTGTTTCAGATATTATGTAAAAAATGTAATAAAAATGACTCAGAATTTTTAAAAAGCTTTACATCACTCGCGTCATCTCTACAGAACGGGATCATCCTTTTTGCCTTGGTGTAGTGTGTAAATACAAAATATAAATGAAGTAATGAAGCCCGATCAAGAAAATACACACGGAAAAAAATATGTAGTTGATGTTACTAGAATTGTAATAATTTTAACTATATTTTATAGTTACATATAGGACAGCTATTATATTAGTTAATAATACTACATTATTATAGTTATCCTATTATAGCTATGGTAACTATAATATAGTAGTGTCAACTAAAACATTGTAGTAATTTTTTAGTACTGAATACTAAATGTTGTAGTTAGTCAACATAAATCGTATAGTAGCTTCTACTATACAATTTAGTTAGCAATACTTAATCTTTAAAGCCCTTAGTTCTGAATACTAAACGTTTTAGTTAATTAACATAAATTTTTTAGTAGCTTCTATTATACAATTTAGTTAGCAATACTTAATCTTTAAAACCTTAAGTACTGAATACTAAATGTTGTAGTTAGTTAAACTTACATTTTATAGTAGCTTCTATTATACAATTTAGTTGGGAATACTTAATTATTTAAAGACCTTAGTACTAAATACTAAACATTTTATAGTAGATTGTACTATATTAATTAAATAATTGAAAATGTATACAATTATATTTCAATAAATAAAATAAATAAAGTCAGAGATAAATGTAAGAATATATTTTATTGTTATTTAATTACAATTAGGTAATACAAATGATATACTTTATACTTATTATGTTCTAATTCATCTGATAATACAACATCTAAGTTATCTCAATCAATTACTGAATGCTGAGTCATAACTGATGAATTTTCCTCTGGTAAATTCTATATTATAAAAAAAATTATGGATTATAACTACTTAAATACAAGATTATACAAATTCTTACTCTTTCTGTTTTTAATTTTTTCAAATGTTTTAAAAACTTAGAGCGCTGACCAATTTTTGGGAATAACTGTTCAACCATAGTTTCAGTAAGATCAAGTAAAGCTATTTCATCATATTTTCTGTGAATAAATCCATAGTGGGTAGTCAAGCTTTTAACCTTAAAAAATTAATTTGAATTTTATTGTTTACAATGGTAAATGATGTAATTTTGCGACAACAAATGTCAACTTTACGACCATCTTTAAAAATTTATACTATAGTAATTAAACAAAAATTATATATAGGTAGGTATATTTATACTTACATGTATACAAATGACAGCAAAAACGTATTTGATGACAGTTGACAAATTCACAAGTGACAATAATTGACAAATTAAAATTTAACACTTAAGAAAATTTAAATTTCAAATGACGCAATGACGATGACGGACACGGAAAAATAAACAGAAAAAGGAAAAGCCGATTTTCGATCACTCAGTTACTGCCATAGAGGTAAAAAACCCGAAATAGGTAAAAATAAAAGTAACAGTGTAACCACGAGCCGTATTGTCCAGTGTGACCGGCACCCGTTGTCAGGTGTAATATTGCGATAATTACTATAACAATTTAAGCAATAATAAAATACTAAAATCTTTTAGTTGAAATTACCAAAATATAGGTAAAAAAGTCAAAAGTGGTTGAAGTATACTGTTATCCTTTGTGATTGAAATAATGTAATACCTTACACCACTATTTCTAATTCAGGAACCGTCGCTTTTACTTCCCAAATCTGAGTCTAGATTTAAATGAACAAAGTTTAACGATTGTCGTCCACTGACATCGTTCAGTGTACTTTAAGCGGTACACGACTTATACGCTGAGTGTGAGAAAGACGAGTGGGGCCGACTGTTGCCTTTACAGCACGGCCATTAGGAACGCCCACAACCATGGCACACCATATTCAGATCGGTAACCCTCATATGCTTTATACATTGTTATACATTATCTGTCTTTACATATTATTAATATATGCTATATTTATTTTATACATACATTCTAAGAATCGAGTACTTTACTTAAACAAGGTAATCCTGGACTTAAGCGATTATGTTACATACTGAGGTCTCGGTGACTATAGATCTCGCAAATATAAACATAAACTTTTCCATAGGGAACACGTCAAATGGTAGGGACCGGTTAAGAGGGAACGTTACACTATAACTCACCAAATACGAATGAAATTCATTTCGAACTCGTTCCACGCCTATCTCCGGACTCGTAAACGCCTTTGCACCTTGTGGTTTCATCTTTTCGAAATAGATTTTCTTAATATTTTCATCGACCGTCTCCTATAATGAAATATTCGTAATCGTATACGTTGTATTTAATTGAGTTAACGCATTTATATTATGAACTGAAAACACTAATTGCCAATATAATTAAATTTTCATTTGATGTTAACCAGTGGAGTATATATTGTGGAATTACACATCCTCATAAATAATATAATATATTTCATGGCGTATAGTCGGAAGTCTGCATGGAGAGTAATGAAAAAAAATACATTAAAATCTTTAAAAGAAATCTCTTTGATATCTGATCAAACGAAAGGCTTATGATCTCCAGTATAAATACCCAAGTATAAAAACATTAATTATTAGTAGTTTAAAAGCACTTAACTCCGTGTTTGCCAAATAGACTTAAACAGAAAACAAGCGAAATCTTCATAAAACATTACGCGTGCGGGAAATAATAAATATACCTAAATGTGAGTTGGATATAAGGCTCTCCTTATACTATTGAGGCATGTAATTATTTCTCAACTTTAATACGAAGATACGAAGAAAAAAATACGATTTCTAAGTTTTTTTTTTTTTAAACCGAGAGCGCTCCATTCAATTTTTTCCTAATCTTCATGCGCAACAATACCATGATTTATATTATATTATTAAGAGTGACGATATCTCTATAATAATCGATAAAGCATTATTTTTGTACATTGAAATATATGTAATTGTGTTTAGTGTCTTGTACACTGAACGTAATCGGTTTGTTTGCCAAATCAACGATGGTGTTGATTGTCTTGCTGGCCGACTGCAGCAAAACTACGATACAAGCCGCGTACGAGGTGAACAAGAACACCGCACAAAGGAACAGCGTGAACGTGGCAATTCGCGCAGGTATTGAATAGTGAGTAGCCGCCACTGAAATGCCTGCGAACAGATGATCGATGTAGCCTGTGAGTGACATTAAAAACAACAGGGGCTATTTTTTACTCTGAAAATAACGTTCTATACTGTTATCGAGTTATATCTGTGTTGTCGTTATTATTGTGCTGTACCTATATTATTATATTATATCATAACACTTTGTACTTATGAAGTATTCTTACTAATTCGTATATAAAAAAGACCGTGAACCCACTATTAGTAGGCTGCAGTTTATATGTATAATACTCAATTTACAATGGCGCGCGATCGCAGTTTTTAAAAAATAAATTTAAATAATGTTATGCTAATTAAACTATATCAGAAATCCGACTGTAATATTGCATAATTCTCTAGGTATATAAAACATTGTATGATTGTAAAAAGGTTTTGTATTGAAATATATTAAATTAATCATGATATTATAAATTATTACACGTCTTATTAGAGTACATGAAAATTATATTCAATAGAGCATAGCAAAACACTAGTCGAAAAATAAGATTGGGATAAGTCACGTATTTACCTGACTTTTATTTTTATAGGTACCTTGTTGACAAATAGCAGCAAAGACTAAGGTGACCGTATCTAGTGCGAACGAGAGTTTCATTTCTACGCCATGTAACCAATTGGAAATCCATATGAGAAATACCAGAGTAACGGCGAATACTGACATAACGATGAGCAGCGCTATCCAGACATTAGGTACGAATGGCAAAGTAAAAATGTTGTTGACACTGGACAGAGGCGGTTGTTTATAAATAGCGACAGTTCTGTAAACATAGAATTAACTTCATTGATTTTTTTGCAAACAGAAATAATTTTAGTTAAATCGGTTAAAATGAAATCAAATTAATTAAATGATATGATTTTGAAGTAATATTATATTTTATTAGTTAAATATACTGTGTTAATTACAGTAAATATTTTTTAACTTTTCATTTTTTAATATTTAGACCATAAGATACCTAATGTTAATTCTTCAATACAGCTATAGGTAATATAAAAGAAAAAGCTTAAGCGAGTTGAATTCGTTGGAATTTTACATTAAAATTGATTTTGTAGTCATGATGTGTTTTCTAGGTTTATAGGTAGGTAGAAATAAAAAGGTTGAAGACCATTTTCTAATTCAAATTTTAAATGTTGAAAATGTTTACTACGTTTATAAATTTATAATATATAGTAAATAAAAATGGAGCAGAAGGTAAGTGAATATTATAAACCGTCAAGAGTGATGTCACTGTTGCAAAAAGCAGTATTTTATTTTGTTAAATAAACTTATTGCTATTATATTTTCAATCATTACCGAGCTATGAATGTCCCGACGGTCAAGTCCCCAATGTCCATTCGATCTGATCTCATCAGAGCACCGGCAGCCGTAAAGTCAATTTCTTCTCTTTGCAGTTTTCCTATTAAACCGCTATACGTCCCGTTACCGTAATTCCACCCATAATCGGAAGACAAGGTCAAGTTTAACCTTTAAACACAAACAAACGTTAAGATTGATGGTTTTCAGACTATATAATATTTAGTATACATATTATACTAACGTGAAATTTAATTGTTCCGCTAATACTGTACAAACGGCATAATGCATATGGGCAAATATATCTAAATTGTGAGTAACTATAGGCTTATCCCAACCGTGAAAACTGTTGGGTTCTAGAACCTGATAAATATATGACATTAAAAAATATATTTTTTATCAGCTTTAATTCGTTAATTTTGGAAATAATTGTGATTACAATGAACTATTCAGGCTTCACATACCATAATTTATGTAGTACCTACTTAAATTAAATTATAATACATTAACGTGCACTAATAGCGCGTAGCTGATTTCTAAGGGGAATAAGAAAAAATATTAAAATTATAAAATTTGTATTGTTTTCATAAAAAAAAAAAAAAATTAAAAATTGAGATAATTCGTATACCTACTTATTATTGACCACATATAATAATACTAAATAAATCCTGCTGAAATGAATAAAATATGCAACAACTTATTATGTGTATTAACTATGTGATATAATCTCATGGAATTATACTCATGTGTTTTTATAAAAGGCATTTAATTTACAAATAAGGGAATAGCTATGCTAAGTTTGTAGGTATTCATACAACGTTTTGTTGATTAAAATGTTTTACATAGGACTTACTACAGTAGAGGCTGAAAGGACAACACGTTTAAAGTTTGTCCGATCAGAGAGTTTAATTTCCACTCGTTCTGGAGTCATCACGCCGACTCGGGACACTTGAACTTCTTTGGCAACACTCAACCGAAAACCATCCCATATTTCCCAGAGGTTTCTATTAACCTCTATCAATAGATAAACTCTCGAATCTGGCATTACGTAGGCTTGATTCATATGCGTTTTGAATGAGTGTAAAGCAATTTCTAGGGCGTCTGTTTTATTCGGATTTCCGTGCCGATTAAAAAGTACCCAGTCATTTTGAAGGCTGAACAGTCGTCTATTTGATGCCTATATAATATTTATATTGAGAAAAATTACTGTATTATTCACAATATAATACATTTTGTTTAAATATTTATTTTATTATATTAACGCTATTTCATCAATTTAACACTATAACCAAGTGCAAAATATTCATAACATATTGTTTACTCTATACTGATCCATATAATTTGTAAATCTGATTTTAAAAATAAAATTTAATAAATTATAAAAATAATAATAGCTTCTATATAAGTTAAACCTGCTGAAGTACATAAGAAGCTTGATTGCATGACAAGTCAACTAATATCCCAGATCTAAACCATGTGTTTTGCGTCTGATGTACAATTGTTTGTATATTTTTTAAATCAAAATTTATCGATATATCTTCATTTGAGAATTTCTTAAGAAATTCACTGTTTATTCCTATATCAGATATAAAAAACGAAAATTATTATTAATAAATCAAAACATATTTTAATATTAATAGTTACACTGATTGATATAGTTTATATACTATTACATAATTTTGACTTAGATTCGTAGTGCCTAATTATAAATGATTTTTGTTTTGCTTTAATAAATATAGATACAATTATAACACTGAAAGTAAATAAAATGTTTTAGTTGAATTTGTTTTAATTATATTATCTTTATTTAAACGTTCGTTAATTTTTTTCCGGTGTCTATTTAATAATTTAATTAATATAATTGTAACTATCGTGTAAAGACTGATCATAAATTTAATATGTGATATTAGATATTTAATATCTTTTTATGAATCATATAAAATAAAATTTATTACGGTTATAAGTTAAAGTTGGTTGTTTTAATATTAATCAAATTATATAATATATTCTATAAAAGCAAGTCCCAAATTTTTTGTCCCGCATACAATAACATACCGTTCAACCTATCATTACTAAAATGTTTACTAATATACGTCTGAAAATTTGATAAAAATTTAAGTACCACTTTTGTTATGGAACATGTTCAATATTTTGACATTTTCAGATTTTTACAGAAATATGTTATTTGTATCTAAACACACTATGTGGTGTGAAAATGAAACATACCTAAGTGTTCCTATATAAGTAACAGTATGTGTATCTTTATTTAATTTATTTCGAAAAGGGAACATAATAAGTTACCTACACAAAAATAAGTTTTAAGTCTCTCCTATAAAATTTAAATTCCGACGTATGTGTTTTAAACATTTTGATATATTAAAATAAATTTTTTAAAGCGTATAGTTAAGCAATAATTGCCCACGACCCACCTCAGAATGTATATAGAATCGATGATGAATCAATATTATTATTGTCGACGTATATGAGATGTGACAACGGCTCGATGCTTTGAACGGTCCTGCGGGATTTGAAGTATAGACCACTGCTTTCTAACTACGACTGAATTACTTAATTTCGAGACTCGAGTTGTTTAGATAGATTAAAACGAATCCAATAATAATAATAACCAATAGAAAAGTAGTTTAGTATGTCAGTAGCGCGTTGATTGGCTGTGTGATGCGAAACCCCACATAATGCCATGTCCAATGTTGTTGTTTAATAATCATTATTATTGTTATTCATTTAACTACATTATTATATTATTATATAATACATTTTCCAAGTGTAAGAATAATGATGATAAATAATAATAATAATAATGTGAGAAAAAAATTGTTTTTATTATTTATAAGTATATTTATGAAAATTTATAGAATTTATAAACACCTTAAATAATAATTATTTCGCGTAGGTATAAGGTATGTACTATGTATACTTCAAAGCATTTTATGATCGAAATAACTATAAGACCAAGAAACATTTCCACAATTTTCAAACAACTATCCACGTGGGCGGAGCACTCGGATGAAAGCTAGTATATAATAATATATTTAGATAATATAAATATTAAATATAATGTATTAATATATTTTGTGTATATTATACATTTTTATCTAAAGTTTTACACGCAGTTTAATAAATTATATTTTAACGTGATTAATTCATAAATGCAAGGCTGAGCATTAACGAATTAAAAGTAAAAATTAAGTTAATTAACTCGTTACTTTTTTTTTGAAATTAACTTTTAACTTAATAAGTAACTTTTTTTTTAAGATTAATGTGTTAATTTCAAGTTAATTTTATTCAAAAATATTTAAACTAAGTTAATTTTAGTCCATAGAATAATGCAAACTTTAGAACGATATTTTTAGAAAAGTACGTTTTTTAATACCTATTTAATAATTTGATGTATCATTTTAAATTTCCCCATAAAGAAAAGCATAAAGAAAAACTATCTAATAAACATTATTATGTCTGGATTTTTTTTATTTTTAAAATTAGAAAATTTCAACTTTAAACTAAGTTAAGTTACTTTTTTTCAAAGTTAACTTAACGAGTTAACGAAAAAAATATGAGTAACTTTTAACTTAACATAACTTTATTATTTTAAAATAACTTAACTTAAAGAGTTAAAAAAACCATTAACTTGTCCAGCCTTGCATAAATTATATGAATAATTTTTGTATATTATGAACCATAAGGTATCCTTACTTGTGTCCCAACATGTTGAAGTCCACACTGTATGTACGTTCATATTCTTGAACACGTTTATTAAGCCATTTAATAAATTACTATAATTATTATTGTTACTGTTGACTACATCAAATATTGTAAAAAATAAAAAAAATTTCCACAGTATTAGCATTTTTATTAGTTAATGCTATAAAAATGTACAGGTAAATGGTTTACAAAAGTTCTAGGTACTCATAAATAAAAAAACAAACATTAAATATAATATGATACTTATACGTATAGGTGGTTGCGTGGTAAATCCAACAGAATTAGTGATTTGTCTGCCCTCCATTTCTTAAATATTAAATGTGCTTGAATAGCAAATATCAACTTTACATAAAATAAAATTAAAGAGAATAAAATAATATTACGAAAATGATATAGTTTATAAATAATAGTTGTTATTGTACGTTTAAGTATATATAATATATTATTGAACAATACACATAATTAAATAAAAATAATTTAAAAATAGGTTTTCAATTTTATGCGATAATAAAAATGGGTATGTATTATAACATTTACCAATGTAAATAAGTAAAAGTAGCTTGTTAAATGGATAATTGTGTGCATTTTAAATCAATTAATTTATTTAAAAAATATTATTATTCATTTTTTTTTTTTTAAATAAAAAAAAAATAATTTTTCCGTAAAGTTATTTATGTTTCATCTACGTATTTCAACTATTTAGACAACTAATTAAATACTTTTAAGTTTTAATCTTAAACTCATATATTATATACTACTATAAATAAAAGGTGATGTATTAATAAAAATCATGTTCTTTAAATATATATTTTTGCTGTATAGCAGTTTTTTTTTACTAGGTACCTATTGCTAATTGTGATAAAGTTGAAAGTTAATTAAATTGAATTGTTTCCGGATTTTTAAACATCAAATGACTAAAAAATAGGTCAAAAACTCGGAAGTTTCTAATACACTATGCAGTTATATTATATATGGATTGTATTCTATGTAATTTAATAAGAGATTGCTATTACTTTTCAACCAAATGTTCATAAAAATAATTTTTCAAAAATGAGTATAATGTGTGAATGAAAAGTTATTCAGTAATTTACAAACTAAAAAGTTTCTGAAATAAGTTGTAAAGGATTTACTTTATATCTATTTATTATAAATAAAATAAATCATAGAAATAACGCGTGTAACAATTGTAATTGTTTGTAATATATCTCGTATTTCCAGCAATTTCCAAATACGGGATACTATAGGTCAAAATAGTTCCATAGTGGTAAGCTATTTAATATATTTAATTATCTAAAAAAGCATATTTGTAAAATAATATTTTAAAAAGTAGCTACCTAATCTACAAAAAAATTTAAATTTGATTGTTTTTTTTTCAAATCCATTTTTGAATTCATTATGATGACTGTCATTAGTTATTATTATCATTATTTTAGGTAATCATCTTAAATTAAAATATATAATGCTGTGTAAAACTCCAATAAATTTAATGAAATTTAAAAAGAATTTTTTTGTTTTTTATTTAATATAAACAAAAATAAAATTGTTTATATTGATATATAGTGTAAGAAAGCTATTATGTACATATTATGTTGTAACTTGAGAACTTTCAAAGTTAAATTTACAAATTAAACTGTAACATTCATTATAAAAAGTTATTATTATTATATATATATACATATATGTTTAAATTATTATATATGTAATCAGAAGAGTATTGATCTTATATATTTTTTTCTAAAAGCTATCTAAATTTTGTTAAATTTTTAAAATTTAACTTAAACATTAAAATAAACAATTAAATATAAAATTATTCCACAACAATACTTAAATAATGTATTTTTAATTTTATGTAATACAATTGTATTGAATATAAATATATCATCATTTACCTATACCTACTACAATATTTGTTTTGACTAAACAATATGCATATATGAAAATAAAAAACATCGAGTATTTACTATTTTTGCATTTAATTATTTTAATATCATTGTTATAACAAGTGAAATAACATATATATCAATATAAGAAAGTATACTATACTATACAATTACTATACAACATATATAAATACTTCTATATTACAGTATAAATGATAATTTTAGTAAATAAACTAATCAACCTGAATTTTAAAAATAACTTTGATTTTTTTCTAGTTATCACTGATAAGCTCGGTTATAATTGTAATAATCGTAATAATAAATAATATTATTAGATATTTTTAACATATTTAAACTATTAGACTATCAGAGTGTTTACTTCAACGATTTTTTTTGGATCTGTGTTTTGTCCAGGTGAAATGCAATATTTCTAGTATAAAAATTACCAAAGAAATGCAAATACCGAATCCAAATACTGCGAGTGTTAGAAATGTTTCTTTAACGGAAACGCTAACGTATTGTTTTGTTCTACTGGACGATCCACAGGATGGCTTTGGAGGTATCCACTGATTAGAGATTCGTTTGCTTAACCCGATCTCCATCTGTTGTATTAGTCTGAGCGTAGACGAATTTTATATGAAATATTATACAACTATATAACGATGGATCAAAATTTGTCAACAGTATTGGTTTTTTTTATACATACTTTTGTTTAAATATGTCTTTGTGTCCAGATTTTTTGACTAAAGCTATTGACAGAAGTGGTAACTTGAAAAGTTGAATCTCACCTAAAGCACATTTTTCCTCCTCACGCCACTCTTTACTGATTGTTTGGTAGGCCGACATAATTTCTACCTATAATGATAAAAATATATTTTATTATTTACATGTCAAAATCAAATACAGATTGCAAAAACCATAAATCCGTGAAACTCTGTTCGAATTCTTTCCATCCCTTCTGCTGTTTTAACGAACGCTTTATTACCATAAGGCACCATTTTTGTCTTGTAAAGCTTTTTTAAATCAGAATCCTCTGTTTCCTGAAAAATATCTCATAACAACAATTTATAATATTTATCATATTATCTATCATAAAAAATGTTGTATTGAAAATTGTTGAATCTACGCGTTACAAATAATGTTACTTGTTATTAGAACTTGGTAATTTAGAATAAATAGCAATGTCCTAAGTCTATTAAAATATAATTTAAATTTAAAAAATAAAATAAAATAAAAAATTAAACCGAACCAAGTAACAAAGTAAAACTATATAGTATGTATAGTGATTACTGATCAATATAAATTATTCATTACAATAGTATAATATTGTAGTCTATACTAACTTCAAAATAACGTTTTCCATATGGACTAATCTGAGTACTAAATGTCATTGACGATTCTACTATATCTTTAATAGATTTGATTGAATTACTGTTTGATTGCACCAGTGCAGCAATACTTGCTGAATAAGACGTATAAAAGAAAACTGATGTAAAAAATAGTACGGCGATGACGACACGTATGGATATCAAGGTTAAAGTTGAATTAAACCCTAAAAATATGATCACATTTTAATGAGCTTAGATGTTTCGATAAAAACTAACTAGATACATGAAGTGATTTAAAATTAAAATTAGGTTTTGGAATTAGTAATTAATTTTTTTTATTAATAATACAGAAAGTGAATTAATTTTTTTTATTGATAATACAGAAAGTGAATTAATTTTTAAAACAAATTATTGTTGTCTTCCATAATCATTCGATAACTGGCACAATAATTATCGAAATAAGGTAAAAAAATGAGTAAGTAATATCATATCAAAATAAATTTTAACATTACGTATGATTGAACTTGCCTTGTTGACATATTGCACCGTGGACCAAGGTCACTATTTCTGGAACATTTAGTGAACCGTATTTTTTTTCTCCTAAGTAATTATTCACTCGCATTAAAAACATCAACGTGAATACAAATACACAGAAAGTTGCACAAACACCTATCCATACATCAGTTGTGAATGGTAATAGCAAAATATTATGTACACTAGACAATGAAGGTTGCCTAAACATTGCTGCGGTCCTGTTCAAAAGATATAAATTGACTTTGTCGTCGAATTTTAATCATTTCGTAAATATTTAAATGCGATTTGTGATTTACCGTAATTCAACTATGCCAACTGCAAAATCAATGACTGACATTCTATCTGTCCGAATAAGAACACCAGTTGCACTAAAGTCAATTGCTTCGTTTTGTAAAAGTCCGATTAAACCACCGAACGAACCATTGCCCAGATACCATCCGTAATCGTTGACAATGGTAATTTCTGTTCTTTAAAAATATTTTCAAAAGATATCTTACATCGAAATCAGAGTATAATATGTGTGTTAATTATTTTTGTGTGATTTTCTTACTTGAAATTAAGTTGATTAGTTAGTGTAACGATCATTTCATAATGCATATGAGCAAATACATCCAAGTCGGAACTAATTTTTTTATCGAATCCAAAAAAACTATCTTTTTCGACTATCTATGTGGTAGAAAAAAACCCTTAAATATTTTAATTTGTATAATTTAAGATTCTTCGCTGGCTTATACAAACCACTGATGTAGATTTCAGTGTAACACCACGAAAATTTCTTTTCTCGTCATGCATTTCGCGTATTGTCATCCGGTTTAACGACGCCGTGCCAATTTCAAACACTCTTATTGCGTCTGATTTACTAGCCCGAAAACCGCTCCAAATTTCCCAAACGCCGTCATAAGTCTTTAAGAATAAAAATACACTCGCATCCGGTAGAACGTACGCATTGCCCAAGTATAATTGAAATGTTCGCAATGCAAATTGAGCTGAGTTCGTTTCGTTAGCGAAAGAATTCTGATCAAACAGTATCCAATCGTTTTGCGTATTGAATAGGCGATCGTTTGAAATCTATATTCATTTATAATTCGATATTAATTATTTAGTATTATAAGTATAATATTGTTATATATTATTATATTTTGTGTACACCACACGTGGTCCGTGTTTAAATTTTTTATCTTATTCACTATGTTAATATCAATTGTTTGCGTAAAACAATTTTACTAATGTAAACAATTTCATTTAATTATTACCAAACCAAAGTAGTTGAATATTTTTAACTATATTGTATAACACAATGATGTGTTAATCACGCGGCATACACGGAAAACGACGACAGTGTAATTATGGCACCTTAACCCGAATGAGTATGAAATATTTGATCAGATCGATCCGAAGAAAATTACCTGTTGTAATATTTCTGTTGAATTTTCACAAGATAGATCGATTATAAAGGCACATCTATACCACGTGGAGTAGTATTGTAGCGTGTGTGAGTTGAAAGACACGGAAATGTCGGCCGTTGAGAGATCGTCCAAAAGCTTTTTATTGACGTCTGTACCGAAAGCATAATATACTTCGTTAATTTTTATAATATTTGTTTCGATGAGTACATTGCTTTATGCTTATACAATACTATTAATTATACTATTATCGAATATATTAATGTATCCGTATTCGATTTGTATACTTACCAAATGGCCAACAAGTAATTGCAGCTGTTACTGTTTGAACATGTCTTCGAACGAAAAATATTTTTAATACATTTAACATTTCATTGTAATCGGCTGAATTAGCAACTTTAAAAACCATAAATATGATAAATATAACAAATTT
This sequence comes from Aphis gossypii, assembly GCF_020184175.1. Lineage (NCBI taxonomy): Eukaryota > Metazoa > Arthropoda > Insecta > Hemiptera > Aphididae > Aphis > Aphis gossypii. The sequence goes on from NC_065532.1 coordinate 38,023,554, forward strand.
ATCCATTTATCGAACTTTTAAAGTTTTCAAAAATTTTTCCGTAACTATAGTACTGTTTGGGATTAAAGTAAATTCTTTATGACTAATAACGTAAAAATATATTTTATTTTATGAAAAAATACAACATAATAAGTAATGCAATAACCATTATAAAAGTGCATAAATTAATTTTACATGAAAGAAATAGGTACCTATAAGTGTAAACAAGTGCCATTAGTCATTTTACAAAGGAAGTTTATAATGTTAGCTAACCATTATTTTTACTGCGTTTGAAAACAGCCAATGTCAACCTAATTTTGATTTATTAAAAATAAAAGAATGAAAAAAATATCGATTATTTTATATAAAATATTATAAAGTATAATAATATTGATAAAAAATGTTACAAAAATTAAAAAAATTTACATAAAAGCTCCGATTTGATTTCAAACAGAATTAAAAATAAATAAATATCAAATTAGGTAATACTAAAAATAAGTTATGCGTGTCTGAAATATGACCAGCTATAAATCTAAAAAAATAAGTATTGAAGTATGAACTATTGTATACAATACACTATCATCGGTACCATTCTAGACTCTTGGCTACCTGTACTTACCTTCTTCGATCTCGAAAAGGAGAAATCGAAAATCGTATGATGAAACTAAATTTTATTTTATCTATAAATACCGCCTATGTGATGATATTAATTTATTAGACAGGAAAATATATTTATGATCTATAGATGTTTAGATCATTGAGAATTTAGACTATGAGCTGACTTTCACTCCATCGAAAATTGTTCAAATCTACCAATCAATCTACGACGTTTTTTTTTTTTTTTTTAACGATTAATCATTATAAAACAACTTCCTCGTATTTATTCCTTAAATAATTAACTTAACACGCCGTCGGATATCGATTACGGCAATAAGTAAAAACTAGTTTATACGTAGTTGGCTTATTATACCTATCAATGGTATGATTAAGACCACGTATGGCTTTAATATGATTTTCTTAGTTTGGCATATTTAATATTTTTTAGATATTCGAATAATATAAACGTTCCGTCGACAATAAAATATATTATTATGATATATTGTAAATGGCGTGACTGCGATTATTAATATGCCATGACATATAATTATGTCATTATACATTTATGCGTATCATTATTCATAGTTGATGACAGCCAGGTATTTCACAACTAATTTAATTGGTTGTATGTTATTGAATGTGTTTTTATTATACGGAATTTAATTAAATCTGAATTATGATGTATTTCACCTTGTAAAACGGCAAACTGCATAGTTGTAATTAAATAGTGAATGTATTGATCAGAAATCCGCAAAAGCGTTATTATTATTCAGAAAAAAAAAACCGATTTGTATCTGTTGTAGTTTTTATTTTTTTCCTTACCCCAAATCATGTACCTATAATTTTACCACTGTCCATATAAATTATGCAATATCAAACGAAATAATTTTACCTAATAACATAATATGTATATAGCTACTTTTTTTTTATAACAATTTAGTTTTGGTTAAAAAAAATATAGGTCACTGGCCAATTATACGAAAAATCCCTCGACCACATATTACTATATTAAAACACAAAACAAAAATAATGCGTATTTTCAAAACCAACATTTATATACAATAAAAAAAATTAATATAATATCTATAAATATTTAAATATTTAAAAAAAATAACTGTAAAGAAGCTAAAAATTTAAACAGTAATATTATATAACTATAAGCTACTGTTCATAGTTTAAGTATTAAATACCGAATAATAAAAAAATATATATTATAATTTATTTATTATAATATATTATTTTTTTTTGTTTTTTAATAAATAATATTTATAATTAATCAAGTTTTTATAACGATTCACAGTGTTTTATACATATAGTTAACAACTAAACTAATATAATATGGTATGTATAATTAATAATAATATAGTTATTGATGGCAGAAAGATATTATACTGTATTATAACATGTAATTACATAATCCTGAAAACCAGTTTAATTAATCAATTTTAATATTAACTTATACTGGTATGGTCTTATATTTAATCAAATGGATACTATCATCCATCGAAGACTTATGTAATCTGTTCATCTAATTTTGTTCTTTATAAATAATCTACTCTAGAACGATATTATTTTAAAATTAAATACAACAATAGAAATATAAAACCATGCTATCGGTTTAAAGTTTTGCTTTTTTTAGTAAGTATTGAGGTGTTGTTACTATCAATGAGTCTGTTTTCTCAACATTTTATAAATGCTGAAATATTGTAAAGATACAAAATATAATATGTTCATGGTAGCTGCATAAATGCACGATGAAACACTTTTTATCATCATTATTATAAAACAGTAAAATTAAAAAGCACATCATGACTCGATATCGAGAATCACAGATAAGATAAAATAATACAAATTTTTTTTATTAATTTGTATATATTTGTTTATGAAATATGCATACGCATACATGTTTTATTGCTTTGTTAAAATCAAACATTATTTAAAACCATTAGAAATAGTTAGAGAATTATTATAAGAACTAAGAACAACTAAACTATTAGTTGTATAGACTAAACGAACTTGGCTTCGGTTGAAATGTTTAGAGCGACGTTGACAATCCTCTTATTGACAAGTTAACTGGCCAATTTTGATTTAGACGTTATTATAAACTCTACAACAGTATAGGGGAATCGTTGCGCTATGATTTGAAGAAGTGAAGTCTATGTTTAATGTTATATTTTTATTGTATTATTCTTTTAATTCATTTTAGTCATAGTTATGAATAATGACACGGCGTTTGGTATAGGCTATTTGGCTACAGTTCTGTCGTGAGCTTATTTTTCTGATGTCTTATCGGTCATCGCATAATTTTATTATTCCAATATTCAATAAATTAAGCTGAATTTAATATAATCACAGTGTTAGTTTATCACTTAAGGACGACAACAAACCATATTTAGACACTAAAACTATTTCAGATTTTCCAAATATTGTTATTAACATTCGTTAATTTGTTAAAATCTGGTAAGGCCTTTGCATTACCCAAATAAGTTTTAAGCGTTTTCAACTATTATATGGTATGCATTGTAAGAGTTTGAACTTGGATCCAAATTTGAAAATGCTTCAATACTAAGAATTCAATACACATTAATGATAGGAATAATAAAATAAAAAATAATAACCTAATAATTTAGTATAATATAAAACATAATATTTTTGTTGTTCAATTACAATATTAATTGTTCTTGGTAAGTATTCAATTTAAAATAATGTAAAGTAGTAGCAATATTATTATAACGTTATGGTGTGTACTTCATTACATTTTGTTGGTCATACATTCTCTTGTTATTCATAATTTATTTAATTGATGAATTGAAAAAAAAATGTTATTTAATGTATTTACATTATATTGACATCAAAGGAAATATAGTATGTTTTAACCTGGTTATAATGGTTATTTATTGAGTCATTTTGAGTTATGAGGTTATTTATTTCGTCATTTCACTATTTAAACTATTTTCATAATAAATGTCTATGTATAGATGTACCTATATAGTTACACATAATTTTGATTAAAAATATTAATACTTCATAAAATAGAAATGAACTAAAATTGATGATTTAAAATTGTTAATTTTGAACAACATTGATAAAAGTGATTTAAATGTATTTTAAAACCCTATAATTACCTAGTAATTATTGTAAGTAATCAACTTATATTTTAGTATAAAAACAACTAAAATAAATTTAATATCCATTGCATGATTTTGTAATTATTACTTGTAAACCTATAAACACATCTAAATATATGTTAATAAATATTTTTTTGATTATTATTATTATAATAAACACTATTAAAATATATTTTAATTATTTATCATTTTTGTAATCTGATACAGGATATAATACTTTGATTTAAGTTTTTGTTGTATTATTTTTTGATTTTTTTAAATCTCTTCATAAAGTAGTGCATACCATAATAATACGCAAGTTCCAATACTAACACCGTCAAGGAAATTAACAACCCATAACCAAACAATATTATTGTTGGAAGTATTTCTTTGATAGATACACTGACATAATTCCTATTTTTTTTCGCTGAGTCACATGTTGGTTTTTTTGGTGTCCATCTTTGAATTAATCGTTTTTTAATCCCAACTTCATGTTGTTGTATCAACCTTTGTAAATTATAACAGTAACAAACATAACAAAAAAAAATTTTATAATTTGAGTACGTAAACAAAAACATACTTTTGTTTAAATACATCTTTGTAACCAGATTTTTTAACCACCGGTATAGCTAGAACAGGTAGTTTGAACAGCTGAATTTCATATAATCCACATTTTTCTTCTTCTCTCCATTTTCTATTAATAATTTGATAAGCTGACGTTTTTTCAACCTAAATAAAATTTAAAAATAACTTTCTCTGAATTTGTATAGAGGTATAAAATAATAAAATATTTCAACCATAAATCCATGGAATTCTGTGCGAATCCTTTCAATTCCCCTAGATGCATCTGTGAATGAGTTATTTTCATCGTATGGTTTTATTTTCACGTCATATAGTTTTCTCAATATTTCATTAGTTGTTTCCTATAACACAATTTAAAATATTTACAGACAGTTACCTAAATTATTTTTTTTTTAGAAGCTAAATTATCTATTTAAAAACATTTATAGCATGAATATTATAGTAAATAATTATTATTAAATTACATTAATTAAGAGGAATAATGTACTTAATGAGATAAATAAAATGCATGCAGTTTATAATATTTTATTTAAACATTTACTATTTAAAATGTATTGATATTATGATAATATCTATCACACTGGTAATATATTAAATTTAAATTGCATGCTTACGTTAAAATAAGGTTTTGCGTATGTGGCAATCTGTATACTCATTGTCATAGATTTTTCGTGGAGGAGATCTTTTACGTTATTTATTGATGAGCTCGTTGACTGTAACAGACTCACAATTGAAGCTGAGTATGCATTGAATAGGAAAAAAGTAGTTGAAAATAGTACAAAAACTACAATTTTTATAGAATTCAAAACTAAGACAATTGTAGAACCTGAAATTGTATAGATAAAATATTAAACTGTAAAAAGATATATAGGCTGTATGTGCTACTCATGTTCACCAAAACATTTTCTATTGATTTTTTTTTCTGATATCAAAAGAACATTGTTAAATATTAATCACGTTTGGAGTTTTGAATAAAACAATTATTACCTTGTTGGCAAATAGCACCATGCACTAGTCCTATAATTTCCAACACATTTAATGATGTTCTACGATTGGCTTTGAATTTATTTAAAAACAGAAGAATCAAAACGAATCCCATAAGCATGACTAAGGTGACTTGCCATACTTCATACTTAAATGGTTCGATATGGATATTAGTGACACTAGATAACATTGGTTGCTTGAATAATATATTGCTTCTGTAATTAAATCAAACATATAATTATAGTACGGTGAAATTTTCAAATAACAAACTTCCATTTAACTAAATTTTCTATTTAACGAATTGATTTTGAGAGCCATGACCTTCATTGTTAATTATTATGCATTAATTTTGTTTAATGAAATCTTCTATAATACGATTTTTTTTTCTCCGTGAGGATTCATTAAAGAAAAGTTTCACATTATTAGATAGGTACTTATAAATAAAATTATTTACCGACAAATGCATTGTTAGCAACTTATTGAATAATTTAATGGTTATTATCTTGTTAAATTAAGCAGACTAATATTATTATGCCACTAGTTATTTATTATCTTATATGTTTAAATCAAACAAAATTATTATCTCGGTCACAATATTATCTATTATAGGTATATTACTCTAAAGAAACTGTTCCAACTGTAAAATCAACTGCTGTCATTCTATCGAGTCTCATCAGCGATCCAGCAGCGCCAAAATCACTTTCTTCTCTTTGCAAAATGCCAGTTAAACCAAAAAAAGAACCATTGCCGTATGACCAACCATGATCGTCAGTTATAGTCAAGGTATAACTAATAATATCAATAATAAAAATATAAACACTTTATAAACAATCATAAAATATTATTGCAGTACTTGAAGTTTAGTTGGTAAGCTAAAAGTTGAATCATTGGATAATGCATGTAAGTGTATACATCTAAGCCAGAAGTTGTTGTCTGATTGAAACCGACAAATTCAGATGGATTGAAAATCTGCAAGAAATAACAAAAACTAAGTAAATGTTTATAGTATAAGTATATTTTATATTTATACATAAAAAGTTACAAATAATATGTGAAAATACTCTTGGAGTCTTCCTTACCACAGTAGTCGCTTTTAGATTAGTTCCCCGAAAATTTGTTCTTAGTCTAATCGAGTCGTTGATTTCTATATGATATTTTGATACCAAACCTGTTTTAAAAACTCGAATCGCATCTAATTTACTTGCTCGAAAACCACTCCAAATCTCCCAATCATTATTTCCAATTTCTTGAAACAAAAACACACCAGAATCCGGTAATACGTAGGATTTTCCCAAGTATGTTTCAAAAACAACCGAAGCAATCTTCAAGGTATCATTTGTATTCAAAACTATTTTTTGGTTAAACAAAAACCAGTCGTTTTGCAAGTTGAATAATCGATTATTCGACACCTAAACAGTAATTATATTAATAATCATCATTAGTATAATAGATCCACCTAATGTACAAAACAGATATTTTGAACATTATAACAATTATTTTTGTTTATAAAAATATAATGATGCGGTATTATGATAAAAGTGAATACATTTGTTTAAATATTTTCAAACTTCTAAGTAAGTATCAAAGCTAACTTTACAATTTTATGTGTAATTAAATACTTTTTGTATTATTATAAAGTAAGTCCTAGGTAATAATAAATAAAACCTATAAAATATAGAAATTCCCGACACTAAATAGAATTTTACAATTAAATAGTATAATTATTCAATTTTAGTACATAAAAACAATTAATATCGCTCGAAATATCACTTTTTTTATAAATATTTATGATGAAAATTGAGAATTAACACAAAAATATAATATTAATCATCAAATTGATAAACGTTACATCAATTCATGTAAAAGGACTATAAATCAGATATTTATAAAAATTCTAATATATTTTTTGGCGCAGAGTTGAAAAAACCAGGAGTCTGGAACTCAAGTCTAAATAGCTCCACATCCAAAGATATAACATAGTTATGAGTAAAATTTATAACTGTACGTCGTTAAAAAAACAGGGGGAGGTTATATGAATATTGTTTCGGCATTACCAGTGTCACGACAACAATGAATAATTAACATAGCATTTGTGCAACTTTTTTTTTATAGTTTTCTCACTCTTCTCAGAATCTAAAAACCACTTAAAAAGTTATGATCAATAGTTGAGTTGTAATAATAATATATACATTATACACATATTAGAATAGATACTTTCTTTAAACAAAAATACTTGTTTCTGCTTAAAATATACTCAATGATTTATAACTAAACTGTTTTATATTATAATGTAGTTTAAATTAATTAATGGTTTTTCCTTCCTAGAAATTTCTGGGAGTGCCAAACCTAATCAACCAAGAATTAATGTATTACACTACTATAATTTATGTTATATTTTATTAATTAATATTAATTTGCTTATAAATTATATGAAATATATATGTGGTGAAAAACCTTATGCATGAAGTTTAATGTTCCATCACAAGATAAATCAACTATGAATCCATGTCTATACCACGTGTCGTATATCTGATGCGCAAATAAATAAAAACTCAACGATATGTCGTTTAACGATAATGTCTTTAATAGTTCTTCATTTACATCTATCAAACATAATTTAACCATTTCAATGTACATTATTCAATATTATAACTTAATATACTCAAATCTTAATCATAATCGATTTCATTAATAATTCTAATTACCTGTGGGCCAACACGTAGCAGCAGTAATTGTTTGGACGTGTCTTTGGATAAAAAACTTCGATATAACTTTTATCAAATCACTGTGTTCGTTTTGAGATGTAAATTGAATGATCAAAATTAAAAATAACACTAATTGAGTAATAATAATTTTGATCATATCGTTCGTTAGTTTGCTATTATGATTTAGGTTAACTTATAAACTTATAAGCCTTTGTCGTATGTTAGTATTCAGATTTAGTAAGATTTATACGAATAAGTAATATGTTATTTAATGTTGTTCCTATTTATAAACATGATACTAAAACGTTAAACTAAATTGACATATTGGCAAACAACACAAAATTATTTCAAGGATTTTTTTTTTTTTTTGCAATTCGGTAAGTAAACATTATTATTTTCACTTTACGATAAACCTAATGGATTTGTGAATATAAATGTTATAATATTCTGTTTTAGCTACAGTTTATGTAATAATGTATTAGTTATTAGTTATTACCTAGTGTTTGATAGTGACGGTTGTACTTATGACCGCTCTTAATAAGTTACCTCTATATTAAATTTAAGTAACACAGCATTTGTTGAGTGATGTGCAATAATGACATGTTCGATGAAGATAATTTACAATTTAAGGAGTTCAAGTAGTATTAAAATTAACTGTATCTATTAACTGTATCTATTTCAGAGAAGACAAATTTTGCAAATTGAATAAAACGACTACAGACAGCCTACAATATAACCAGGACGTTATCGAAGCGCCAAGTATCAATGTTTCTATAATAGTTCTTCCATAATCTTTAAAACATTGAATTCCTAACTTGATGTTTTCTTCTTGAAACAAATAGAAAACTGGTTTCATCAATTACAGGTACTAAAAAAAGAAAACCGGAGAATTCGTGGAGAAAATATGCAACTTAAAGAAAAAATAGTTATTCTAAATAAGTATATTTTATTGGAATAATCTATAGAATATTATGCTATGCTGGCATAATCAATGTACCATATATTGATTATGAAGATTGCGTTTTAAATTAAATCCGTTAATTAACATTGTTTTCATTCTAAACGATCAATATAAATAATAATAATTACTCAACACCTGTTCCAAATGCTTCTTATGTATCATAATATAGTGTTCCTAAGAACTTAAATAGTTAATAACTATTTTGGGTTGAAGAGACAAAAAAACCATCTTTGTTGTATTTTCCATAAAAACGAAATTTAAGGGTAAACCTTTAAATAGAGTGATAAAAAAAAAGAAAAGAAAAAAAGCTCTAAAACAACTACAATTGATTATGAATATGTTATCAAAACTAGTATAAATCAATTAGTTTGTATTATTTGTTTTCTTTTATTACTGAAAATTTTACTCTATTCAATGTGCTGATGGTTCAATTTGCAGATATTGTTGAAAAAAAAATATTTGACTATTTAATAGGTACTATTTTTTTTTTGTAGTAAAAAAAAAAAAAATATATATATATATAATATATTGTAATTTGGAAATATTTATTTGTATTAACAAATACCTGATATGATCCAAATAGTTATATTTATAATTTACTCGGTTATAAATTTTACTATAAATATAATTTTAAAAAGATGACACATTTATTTTTACTAAACACCATTTGGATATTGACTTGTATGAATAAAATGTTTGTGAAATGAAAATTGTTAAATAAATAGCTGATCTCGTGCACTTCGTTGGACATTTAAAGTGCAAACAACAATATCATGTTTTATTTTTTACATATAATGAACTACTCAACGTTGCCGCCGACCAGTAACACCAGATGCATTCCTTCGTAATTCGTATAGGCGTTAAAATTATTGTCAATGTTAAAAAACTTAACTATGTATTAAAATTTGTTTATGCAAATAAAAATATAATTGCTTAGTATTTAAATATTTTCCATTTGAAAATCAAAATGTATTATTATTTTAATATTTTAGTGATTGAGCAAAATTATGAACAACATATAGGTACTATTGTATAGGTACCTATAATAATTATAGAATATTTATATTTTAAGATTACTATATTTTTCTTTAAGTTCGGCTCGTATGATTAATATAATTTTTCTTCCATTGCAATTTGATTAATATTTTTTAGAGCATTTAACCAACAACATAATTTGAAATTTTTCACTTCTCATATTTGTATTTTGTCAAATAGAACAATTCATTCAAAGTTATTCACGCTGTAGTGATTGCCAATTCCAACTTACGAAACGCATTCGATTTTTTTTCACGTCGTACCGTTTTAGAGTCTTACACACACAAATAATAACTAATGATACAAATATTTTTATTTTATGTCCGATAACATGGGTCGTCTTAAATTAATAATTAATCGTATATGGCGATAATCAAATAAATATATATTATATACGATTTATTAATTATTTATGACATTTTAAGGATGAGATACATCACAAGAAAAAATCATTATATTTTTAAAAAAATGTTGACTGATGTTATTATGATAATATATTTTAGTTGTGTAACTGTCTAAACACTCTAAACCCGTGTAAACATTTTGTGCATTTTAAGTATATTTTTCAATAGTGTAAATACAATAATGCAGTCATACTTAAAAAATCACGAACCATAAACTAGAGACAAATTTTACATTAACAAAATTATAACGACGGAAATGTCATTATTTTAACACTTGGGCCATATTGTTGAAATTATACGCCACTGATTAGAAATAATGAACATGATATAAAATATATTGTGTTATACTAATATTGTTAGCTTGTACAGTAAAGTTTAAATTTTATTGTACAAAAAACGAAACACACCTAAATATGATTCGGTGTGCAGATTTTGGCTATAACAAGTGTAAGTGTGGTATGTAATTTCAAAAAACAAAATTATGATCGAAATACATAATCCAAACCCATATATCTGAAGCATGGGATATATTTCTTTTATAGAAACGCTGACAAACTGATTGGCTCGGTTTGAAGAATCACACATAGGCTTGGCAGGGATCCATCGTCTTATGATTCGATTTTTAAGTCCAACCTCTTGTTGTTGTATCAATCTTAAATTTCATTATAATTAATTATAACATATCATATTATTATACACTTATAAGGAGGAAAAAAAATAAAATATGTATATATATTATAGTATTATATTATATAAATCATATTTATCAGCATAATATTGTTAGGTACATACATTTTTGCAGATTAAACTTTATTACAAACTTTATACATTATGTCAGTGTTTCTTAAACGTTGTTCCGCAGAACCTTAGGGTTCCGCAAAACTTGAGCGCTTTTTTTCAAAATTTTCAAAAAAATTACTACTAAAAATTAGTAGCTGTTAGCGGAGCAAAACTATTTTACGCATTAAAACTATTACAACAGGAGTTTATCGCACTGTAATAAGTAGGGGCTAGGATTTTAAAGCATAATAAGCAACTAAAAAAGCATACGATTGTTTTAAAAAAGCAAAAAAAGTATATTTTTTTTTTTATAAAATGAATAAAAAAATTTGAAAAAATAATTAACTACCATGTATTTCCCTAGATTTGCAGTAATTAAACTGACAACATAGAATAATTCTATAACATAGAAAACTAACTCTTTACATCCATTGAAGTGATCAGTGCATACTTAATACAAGAGGTTTCATATTACAACACTAAATTTTGAAATGGCAATGTTCGATATCGATGTTGTACCTATTGTTGTAAAGGCATACTTATGTAGATCGACAACCTATACATACAACACATATTTTAATAATCAAGATAATGAAAACAATAATAATCAAAAAAATAAACAAAAATATAAACATTTAGTCCGCATTCTGGATTCTTACGTTTCTGATTAATTTAGTTTTTTATTATTACTGTAATGTCATAATAAACATATAAAAATTCTACAGTTGAAATAACTGAAAAAAGCAATAAAAGTATTTATAAGCCGAAAAAAGCAAAAATAAATTGGTTTATTTGAAATCAAAATGACGTGAAACGAATTTATGTATAAAAATAAGATTTCTATCTCATATATAAAAAAGAAGCATATGCTTTAAATCCGAGCCCTAGTAATAATCAATAACTTATTTTTGAAAACTAAATAAAAATAGCTAAAAATCTAAAAAAAAAAGTAGATGTTTCACGATAAAAGTGGACAGAAAAAAAAGAGTTTCACGATTAAGAAAAATGTTAAGAAACGCTGCATTACGTAATAGATGCGCGTATATACCACTGATAATATTATTCGATAACTTACTTTTGTTTTAAAATATCTTTATACCCAGATCTTTTAACGACCGCTAATGCAAGTATTGGCAATTTGAAAAGTTGAATCTCCGATATACCACATTTTTCTTCTTCTCGCCATAATTGACTAATTAATTTGTACGCCGATACAACTTCAATCTTGGAACAATACGATAATGTTAAATATAATCAAAATACACATAATACATATAGAATCGTTGAATTATGTACATCTTGGATCTACTCATTGTTAAAATTTTACATGACTCAACTAACCAAAAATCCATGGAACTCTGTTCGAATTCTAGCTATTCCTGTGCTAGCTTCTGTATACATATCCTTTTCGTGAGATTTCATTTTTTTATCATAAAGTTTTCGTAATAATGGGTCGTCCGTCTCCTAAATTATAAAACCAATCATTTGGATACACATGAAAACATTCATTACAAATATAATTGATTTAAATCATCACGTGGTTAAAAACAACAAAAATTCATTACATTTGAAATATTATAAACATTTTGTATCCGTGTATAAATTCCCAACATTTTGCCGATGACTGGAAATAGGCGAATAAAATGTTATAGCTACTCCAGTTTAATGATTGTGTGATAGGAGATACAGGAGACAACGTGGAATCAAATTAAATAAATGTTTAAGCTTTTAGAACACAATTTAAAATTAAATTAATTTTAGGGTATAGGAAGAAATCCAGAAAAAGTAAATATATTATAGTGATGAACATTTTTAATCTAAATACTTGAATAATTTATTTTTCGATTTTGTTTATGGCTTGGAAAATAATGTACATTTTTGGGTCCGTTATAAAATTTTCCTACCTACTCGTACTAATATAATTACAAGACTTGTATAATACTTACGTCGAAATATACACGACTGTACGGAGTGACTTGTGCGCTAAACGTCATCGACGATTCCACCAAATCGTTAATGGTTTTTATCGAATTGCTGGGTGACTGGAGTAATGCAACGATACTGGCCGAGTACGACGTGAACAGAAATACCGCAGTCAAAAACAACACGAAAATGGCAACTCGTATGGACCCTGCGTTCAGATTCATTGTGTACCCTGTCGAAAAATAAAGAAAAAGCACAGTAGGGAAATGATATGTACGTGTCAACTGTAAGTATCTCAATACGAATTAAAAAATGGTTTACATAAACGAATAAGTGTAGATGGATCAAATAATAACCACTTAGTGTCACAACCTCGCATTCCAAAAAGTAAATTATTGCAGTTATTTATTCTACACGGTCGCTAAATAATTGTGGTAGGTTAAGAGTAATTTGCAATCGCGGCATACTGTTTTTCTCTCTAGCACACAAGCAACACAGACAAAACGCATTCATATAACTGTATTATATTTTTATGTTTTTGATAATCTTAGAGTACCCTAATGATAAATGGTAACCTATTACAAAAATTATACAGAATCGTTTTTTTTGGCGGTTTGATATTATATTGATACTTGATTTGTCTAAATAATGTCTCAAAACAATGTAATATCCATCATTTAAATTTCTAGAGAATATGTTTTTATTTTTTGTTTTTAAAGCCAAAGAAAAAAAATGTACATTGATAAGTCAAACTCACAAACATATTATACCTTATAGTTATTTTTGTAATAAGTGATTTTACTCTAAGATTACTTAAAAGTCATAAAAAATGATTTTACACGAATGCATTTTGTCTAATAATGGTCGTGGATCTGAGAAAGAAAACGAATATTGCGCTTAAATTTTCTTAATAATATATAATAACACGTCTTTATCGTTCAAACTAATAATATACATAATAATATATATAAATATTATATATAAATATATATATATTATATATAAATATAATAATATATACCTTGTTGGCAAATTGCTCCGTGCACGATCGTAACCGAGTCCAAAACGTTTAACGACTCTTTTTCGTCCTTCTTGAACCTTCGTGTTGTCCGGGATAAGAACGCGATGAGTATCGTGAATCCGATAAATGTGAAAAGCGTCACCATCCACACTTCAAACTTAAACGGTAGAATGCAAATATTGTGGACACTAGATAGTGGTGGTTGTTTGAACAACGCCGCCGGTCTATAATCAAAATTGAATTATAACATAAAATCTTAATATATAAATAATAAATAGTATTGTGTATTATGTTTCATAGACCACGAAAAAACTGTTTCAACAATGCATTGTGTCGACTTACTGTCTATAGAAAGTCCCTACGGTATAGTCGATTGCATTCATTCGATCATTTCTTATAAATGAACCGATGCCGCCAAAATCAATTTCTTCTCTCTGTAGTAGACCCGTCAGCCCACTAAACGATCCGTTTCCCAAATTCCAGCCAAAACTATCGACGATACCTAAATCTATCCTATACACATGAAAAAAGGTATTCTATTAACATTTAAGATATAATTATCTTAAAATATAAATATTCTATAATTATTGTAGATATACGTTAGTACCTATTTAGGTATGTTGTTCATAATATTTTGCTCAATAACTTTAAAATAGTAACACATTTTGATTTTCAAATGGAAAATATTTAAACACTAAGAAATTACATTTTTATTTACATAAACAAATATTAATACTAATAATAATATACATACATAGTTAAGTTTTTATAATTAATAGTTAATACACAATAACTTAAACCTCCAATCTTGGAAGTAGGAGCCAACACAAAAAAAATTATCCCTAACAATACTTGACTGTTTATTTTTTAATCTGTTTTGCTTACTTAAAGTTTAGTTGATCCTGTAGAATCATGTTCAAATCGTAATGCATCTGAGCGAATATATCTAGATCGGTGTCAGCAAATGGATAAAACCCTTTGAATTTGTTTGGTTCTGAGATCTAACAAGAAATGATGACAAAATCAAATAAATTACAATAAACGTCATGGGTGAATATTTTATAGGACTGATGGAAGCTATAACCTAAATTTCGAAAGTTTAAGAAGTTATTTTAGTATTTAATTCATATATATATTATACAAGTTTTAAATTATTATCTATTAACTTTCCTTCTTCCCATAACTGTACATATACATTATTTATTTTACACTTACATGTTTTTAATCAAAATTATTTATTTTATCTGACTTTCGTTTAGACGATTACCTGTTAGCAAAGCAGTCACTGTTTATGAGATAATAATAGCAAAAACTTGGTTTTTAATTAAAATTCTTCAAAATTAGATTCTTGAAAAGTTTATTAGTTAAGATAACTAAACGTAATATTTTCATTTTTGATTAAATTTGAAGTCATAAGTCGTACTAAAAAAATAATTAAAATATTTCATAAATATAAAACTATCAGGAAAGTTGAACAATAAATGTTTGCCCTTTTAAATGCACATAAACCAATAAATTGCATACTTTTGTTTTATAAAAAATAAAATGGTTTTTTATTTTAAGCTTTACTTTAATTCCATAACAAATTTATATATACAGTCTACTAGTTAAAAAAAAAAAAGAAAATCCGGTAAAGTGTGACGTACACGGATATCATAATCTTTATTGGATAGTTATTTTAACTCTTTTCTTCTATATAATATATTATGGATGCTATTATTATGTTTAATACTACGTTTAATTATTTGTTTCGGTTCACGTGACTGTTATTATATGAACCTAGGCAGAAAATTTATTACGATGTTTACTCACCACAGTAGTTGCCTTCAATGTGATACCTCGTAGGTTTGACCTGAACAAGATGGAGTAATTTTTTTGAAGATTAAGTTTGTCGGTTGTCACCAGCCCATATCTGTTGATTTGGATTCTTTCCATTTTACCGACTTTGAAACCTTCCCATATTTCCCATCCATCGGCGATGTCGACAAAAAGGAACACATTGGATTCCGGTAGAACGTATGCTTCGCTCAAATGCATTTCAAACGTCTCGAACGCGATCTTCGATGTGTCCTGCAAGTGACTTTCGTTTCGCTGTGAGTTAATTAGTATCCAATCATTTTGCATGTTAAAAAGTCTGTGTTTCGAAGCCTGCGAGCGTATAAAATATAATATTATTTATGGGTAAGAACTAAAATCGCCATTACAATAATGATTCGATTACTTTTTAAAAAAAAAAAAAAAATACAATTTATAATGACGTGAATTGATTACCTTCATCAGTAAGTTAATGGCAGGTATAATTTTAGAAAAATAATAATTATCAAGCGCATTAATAGTCTATGAATAAAGTGATTTTTACTATAACAACTAACAAGCGTTTAAACGGAAATTAAAAAGTGCAACGTATAATGTGCATATTAAATTCTATACTGCAGCAGAATATCGTTACGATTGCTACCACGATCTTCATGTAGCTTTTTAAAAAATCGCTAAATGAATAATACCTATATTGTTATTTTATGTATTGAAAACTTGAAAAACTTATATTATTAATATACAATATATTACATAATGAACTCATCAATATATAATCGTTCTAAAAGTATCAACGCAATCGATTCCACCAAAGTTTCCTGTTAAAAAAAAAAACATATAAAAACTATATTATACTAACTACATCGACCAATAATTTCGCCGAATACTGTTCATTAGATAATATGCATTTATATTCTATATCTATTAACGGCACCGGCTACACTATTCATAGATGATATAAAAATCGTTTAACTGAGTCTTAAATTTATAAAAAAAAAAAGGTTGAAACCAGTTATACGTTTTAAACTGCATACATATTATATTACTGAAATTGTTTATTAAAATAATTAATTTATAACACATGTCATAATGTTGAATTTAATAATATGTACAATTATGTATTAATATCATGTATAATTTATTTAAAATACCTCTATCATAATTTATATAATATGAATATGTTATACAACGAATTTAAAATATAATTAGTATAATTTATTTAAAAAAAAAAACGTTAAGCAATGAACAAACTAAAAGCACTTAAAGGTTATAATTATAAATATTTATATTTTTTTTTAAATTTAAGGCTCGTCACGATAGATAATAGTAATTGTAATAAACAATTAGCTGGCGGAGTTGATACAAAATCGAAGAGAATGATGTACATGATGACGGAACACTTAAATTAAAACACATACACATCCTCTATATTAGTCTTTAAAAAATCAGATAAAAAGTAATCGACTGTGCAGATAGTGGTACTCATAACAGCAAAATACCTTTTGAAACAAAGTGGTTGTAACCTGAACACAAGACACATCAACCAGAATTCCATATCTATACCAAGTTTCGTGCACTGGAATCATGGACGGACGGAAATTCACTGATATGTCAGCCGACGACAGTGCCAAAAGTAGTCGGCTGTTTGCGTCTGAAGAACGTCATTCGTATAATAAACGTACATTGGCGTAATATTATCATTTTTATTTGCCATTCAACTAAATTCTCAAATTTTATAAAACGATAAAGGTCAAAAAAAAAAAAAATTACCTTTAGGCCAGCACGTGATAGCAGTTACAGTTAGTACGTGTTTTTGAATAAACACTCTGGTCAGTGCGTTTATCAAGCCATCGTATTCCGCCGACGTTTTAAACGATGACGCCACAAGATAAAACCAAAATGCCACAGAATTTCGCATTTTTAACGATTGGTTACATAAATCAAATGAAAAAATTTAAATCGATTCGGACTCCCAACTCGCCTTGCACACAAATGGCATACTTTGTTAGTGGAATAATGGTGATAGACTATCACTAAAATATAAATCAAATGTTTGAAGAATAGTTAAGTCAAGTCACGAGTCGCGTGTTTAATTTTTTTTTCTAGTTCACCTGAAACAAAATATAGGTATTTAGTCAATATTTTATTTAGATGTATCGTAATGGAGGTCAGATAACATATTACAATTACATCAAAGGATACGCTTAAAAAAGTAATATTATGTAGGATATTTTATCAACATAAATATTAAATTAGTATTTATTTTATGAATTGCAGATATTATGATTTTTTATTATTTAGATACACTTTGTTGAAACAGTCAACAGTTGAAAAACTATATCAATGTATAATATACAAAGATTTTATTTTTTTATAGTATTATTATATAGTGACACTCGACTAAAAAATATTGCAAGTATCGTCAAAAAAAAAAAAATAATAATAGTAATAATTTACTTTAGATATTTTAACTATTATTATATGTAATAAATAAAATTGATATATCTACACTATTAAAGAAAACCAGTTTAATAATAAATTGGAAAAGTTGTAGTACGTCAATTATCCAGAATACATCTTAAATTCAGCTTAAAACATGTTTGCTATGATAATTATTTCCTTAAAATAACAATATAATTATCATTATAAATTTGTTTATCAATTTAAGATTTGGTTTTTTAAAATGTACAAATTAATGTATGTTAAAAAATAGTTTGGTCTAGTGTTTAGCCTCATTAAAAAAGTTAAGTCTAAGTTGGTTAGAACTTGAATATCAGTGAAGTAATATAAATTAGTGATATTGGGGTTTTTTTATAGTTAACACTACCTTTTACATAGATTAGCTAGAGTTGATACACTAATAAATTAATAGGTATAACACTGATTTATGATTGTTTTGTCAAATGAATTACTTTTCTTCTTCTAATGGTTAATGTGAATAATTTACAATTTAATTCTAGAAAAGTTAATTCAATTTAACTTTTAATTGCTAAATCACAAATCAAAAGCCTGTAATAGTAGACTGGATACTAATGGCAACTTCTCTTCTCCATAGTATATTATAATCCCTTAAATATCCCATGTATCATGCAAAATATATCGTTCCAAAAAAATTAATATTACTTAGAATATAAATATTTTTTTCTTCGACTACATTCTTAACCTTGGTTAATGGAAAATATTGTAAAAGATTCCTGTAAGTTATGTTGCCTATAATAACGGAGTTAAATTAATTAAGATACTATTTAAGTACTTAAATATTTTATATTGTTATATTGTTATTTTTTATAAGATTGAATTTTATATCGTATAGTAGGACTTTATAACATAATTAATACCTTTATTAGCTTATAATGAATAAGTTATCAAAATATATGGTCAAATATACAAGAACTTTAATCGTTTCAAGTTTGTATTAATATTTATATAAATTATATTATACTTATAATTCAAATGTCGAAAAACCACCTATTTAACTTTGTACATATTTATCTAAAGAATTAATTTATATTGTCGCAGAACTATTTGTATATATTATCCATGGTCGTGCACAGGTTTTAGATTCCTACAAAGATATGTATAATACTAAAAATGTTACACGAGTAAAATTTTTTAAGCATTTTAACTTAAAACTCTGAAAAAAAAATAGATATTTAAACGTAAAATAACAATTTTTCCTCGTTACACAATTCGGTTTCTTGTCCGCGTTTTAGTGGATGGCCTTTTAGTATCGGTCGACGTACTTCTCGCGTCCACAGATAAGTTCCGGGCTGCTTAGGTGGTGATCGCGTATCTCATCGATCGGCATGATTGAGCCTTGTCAGCATTCAAACGGCTCGGAATCAACATTTTACAAAGAATGTTTGCTTGCTGGTTTCCGTCTCGACTACCATATCGCAGCGCCACATCCGGCTACGAGTTCCGGACGATCACAAGTCGACTATCGTCATCCGGTCTCACGGAGACATGAAACACTTTGCGTACCTGTTACGCGACCCGTCACGATAGGATATATTGGGCTATAGCGTTAAATGGGCGGCATCAATTTTCCGTGAAAGCATTCGTTTTCGCCTGCATTTGTTCACATTCGTGGAACACTTCATCGGAAAACGTCAGTTGTGTTTGGCACACGGTCGTCCGCGACTGCCGTTACTCAACATGGTTACTCCTATAAGTTAAGAATAGCGTTCAATAATATTTATTTATTTTGACTTTTTTGAAAAAACTTTAAGTAAAATTTTAGCATCCAAGTCAGTGTAGATTAAAATTCGGTTTGGTTAATATGTATGCTATCATATTTATTTAATATATTTATCCCTTGGTAGACTAAAAATGGATTTGCAAAAAAAATCTGAAAAAATATTTTATTTTACAATAGACTCGTTGAAAAAAAATGTTTGTAGACGAGGTCAAAATATTACAAGCACTAAACAAGTACAACTACAAAATATTTTATATTAAATCATCATAACAATATTAATATTACATCCCACCAGCGCGGCGCATTAAAAGTAATTTTGAAAGTCGATAAATGTTATAGTTAATAGTGACTCGAGGTTAATATTGTATTTTAAGACTATTTAATTTCAAAACTATACGTGAAATAATCTGGAAACTATTTACAATTAAAATAATATGTATTATATCTATATGGTGTGTTAAAAGTTTCTTAGTTTTGCGATTTTCTTAAAAAATAATAAATTTTGATTTTGCAATTTTGACAATATTTCACAACAAACTTCCGTTGAATTATACTGTCGCTGTATGAAATATTTACAGTACTATCCCTTTCCCTCTCTAGAAATCTAAAAAAAAAACAACAGAATTGCATGTAAAGCCCGTAAATTCCTCGCATCGCTTATTAGAAGTTAAACTAAACTAAATAAAAATACAGCCATCGGAGTAACATATACACGCTTGTCACATATATTATATGCTATACAAGATATTATTATGTATACTTGTTCCCGAAAACATAATATAAAATATAATAAATTCAATGTCGGGTAATACGTTGCCATATATTGTAATAATAATAACGTATACGTATAGATATTATTATAAACAATTTATAAATCATCGTTAATTTGATGGTATATTATACTGTATTGTGATAAATATAAAATACTATTTTTTTACGAATTTTTCGTCTTCCAATAGAAAACTAAAATTAAAAAAAAAAAAAAAAAACGTTTCTTCTGTCAATAATAACGATGATAGCCTATAAAAGTCTCTATCTACCAACATTATATTAAAATAGCAATTATTATTATATAATATTTACCACAACAGATCGTCTTCATCGTCGCTGCAGCAGCAATATAATATATAGTACGATAAATGATTCGTACGTAGACGGTAAATTGTGCTGTGGCGTTAAAAAAATGTAACCATTTGATAATAATAAATTATAACAATACGTCTTGTCCCCGAGACCTCTTATGTCATGGATGAGAATTATTATCGTAAATCATATCGCGATAACCGTCGACCGGTTTGTCAGACTGCTAGCCAAAAACCACGTATCCACTGAGCAGTAGCACGTAACAAAATAACAAAAAAAAAAAAACAAATTTAATAAACTAATACAGACAGTCTCGGCATTGTGGGTGGGGGCGATGGGGATGAGGAAAACAAACATCTCGCACATTATCTAAGGTGGTTGTTATATTATGCGCACTGTAGTCGTAGTCCGTCGCCAAATAGCCGTTCGCCTAACGAATACATCAAACCTGCTGTACGCAGTAGCACTCTCTGCTTCCATCTCTCTCTCTCTCTTTTTATGTACATTTTATATAATAATAAAATACATTATGTGTATATATATTAAAATGAAAATATGAATCATTTTTCGATTGTGAAAGCAACACGTTTGAAAAAAAAAATAATAAATATAAATAACATACACGCTGTACAAACAAAAAACATAATATCGTATTAACCTATCGGGTAACTGGTCGTGAAATCAAAAAGTGACTTCGACTAATACGAGTAAAGACTTTTTTTCGTCTTTTGTCCGTCACAAATTCCGTTTTAATTTTTTTTTTTTTTTTTTTGTAAATCGTTAAATCGTTTCATACAACTCACACTACTGTGTTACTTATGACGATTGCAGCTGCACTGCTCCTATACTATATTTGTTATAATACTCGTGCGTGCGCGCGTGTGTAAGTGTATACAATTTCTCAAGTTCTTTTTGTCCACCGCTCATTGAAATTAATTATCAAAAGACGTAACTAGACTACGATTATAAAGATGAATTACAAGCGGCAGCGGCAGAGTGCGATGCACAAGACCATCGGTTCACAAAGCACCGACGCGCGACGATAGAGGTATACCTACAAGTCATAACCTACGGTTCGTTTGGTGCGGCTGTGTTGAACGATACTCACTCTTTCTTCGGTTTAACAATATTATAATAGTTTTAGTCTTTGGTGTCTGCCGAGCAGACGGAGACGCGGTGAAAACGGCAATAGGAAAACTCGAGAGTCAATTATTCGTGTATAATAAAAATAATAGTAATAATAACGATAATTACATATTATTATAATATAATGTGTTGTGTTTATGGTCTCTTAGTCTTATATTTCCCCATATAATACCAGACGTATATACGTGCACGTCCGTAAATAATATTATACACACACTCGCGTGTGTTTTTTTTCCACTCACATGACGCATAATATACACATTAAAAGCACTGATAATAAAAATTAATAATGGAAGAAAACGAACGAGTGTTTTTTTTCCCTCGGTCGTAATGTTCTTCTTTTTGACACTCGTACACTACATCACGATATCCGTATTTTACGATGAGCAACGTTCGAGATAACCGATAATGATTTATCCGACTGCCGTGCAGTCCAATGCGCGCGCGCACGTGTGCGACTGAAATAATCGTTTTCGTCGTTTATATAAAAGAAAACAGTGCACACTTCGAACGTATTATTGTAAAACTTATTCTCATTGTAATCGTCGTGTTTCTGTCGACGGGAGCAAGTCGCGTGGATTTAGAACAGGGCTGTGGTGTGCTAAGTTGGGCGGGTTAGCGTGCAGGCCAAACGCACGATTAAAATATAATAATATTATATTACGTATCTATGTGTAAAATGCAAACCTATCTGTTTGAGGCCCAACGACGATACAGGACGTGTTGTAAATCACAGTAATCGTTATCCTCGACGCGCGATGGCAGTCAGCGGAATTTGACGGTCCTTCTAATGTGACGCTGATTTTTTCTTCCACCTTCAAATATTAACGACTGCCGTGTTATTTCAGATCGGGGAAAAAAACCGTTGATGATTTATAAACGACGTTACGACGACGAGTTATGACAAATAAACAATAATATAATATTATCGTTCTGAATAATATACTGTAGTGTCGTATACAGTATTTCTATATCTAGTAATATTTATCGTATTGCGATTTCTGTAAAGGTATTGCGGAAAATATAAACGCTGTTCTAAAAATACAATGTCAACTAAACGTCGTGAAAAAAAAATATGATTCTGCGGTCTGAACACTGTGATCGATCCGAATAAACGTGTTAAACGAGATTATAACTGCAATAATTGCGACTGGCGAGTATGAGTATGAGTATGAGTTGGTATATACATATATTTACGAGGTGTGTGTCTCGTTTATGTATATGTATATAATAAATTTAACAATATAATCGCTACGTTAGACGTTCGTTCGCAACGAGTTTTTTCAATAATTCATCTGCAATAATCACTAAACATACTCCCGCGCTACAATAAATAACCATGACAATAGTAATAATAGTTATAAGTAATAAGTAATAACAATCTTCGGATAGTATATGTATAATAGACAATGTTGACCGGTAACAGTAAGTAAATTCGCTGTGAAATTATACGACGAAGCTAAATGTGTCACGATTTCGCACTATATATTCATTTTCACGTCTTCGCGTTAATCTTGTCGGCAGTTGGATAAGCGTATAATATATTAATATTACAATATAATATAGAGCAGATAATTATCGTAACTATGAAAACTACAAGAAACACTGAATAATGTCTGTTGGTGCAACATTTTCATTTCCCCTTCTCACAGTTTTCAGTACGATAACGATTTAAGACGATCGTGATGTTAAACAAATATAATATTATTCGAGTGGAATATACATGACTATAATATAACAAAGTGTATATTAGCTGTTATAACAGTCAAAAAAACAATCGTTTCTCTGACAATACATTTGAAGTAGTCGTTTACGATCGAAAAGCTTATCAAAATATTTTTTATTACCATTTAATACAAATAACATTGTTTAGAAAAAATGATAGATCGAATTGAATTTTCACTAAGTGTTGTAAAAATATTATATAAGTGATCAGAATACGTTAGGTATAATTTGTTCATAGCTTCAGACTAAACATAATATTATACATTTATACAATAGTATTTCTTGCACAGTTGTGCTTAAATCGAAAATGGGAGCATTAAATAATATAATAATAGGTATACATAGTTAAAAGAAATCTTTTTACTCAAATTATCGGTTATCTTAGTAAGTGACTTAATATTATCATAATTATTGATGAATATTTGAATTGAAATAAATTATAGCTTTCTTTAATACATAACCTAACCTAACCTGTATTAATAGAATTAAATAAATATATTAATAATAATTTATTTTATAAACAGTATCTTTTGAAAAAAATATAATTCACTCATAAAATAGTCGACATTTTATTTTATCCTCAAATAAAATATCATTAAACAAAATACACACGTTAAATTTTTTCCGCGAAACTAACTAAATATAATATTGTATACTACAATAATTTACCATAATTTATAGTTAAAACACTGTTACTGCGTATAAAACATAACATAATATGTAGTTCACCACATATACATACATACTATTATATAGAATATACTATACATTTATATTTAACACTAACTTTCAGCAATAATTGCCATCTTATAAATGTTTATGATTGTGTACAGATTACGGAACAAGTTACGTATTTTATCGCATTATAATATACTCAGATACATCGTTAAACGGTTCTGGGTCCGTTTCATGTGGCGGTCATCGTAATCTCTATCCGTTTCACGAAATACGATGTATAATAATAATTTACACTAAACCCGAGCTAATATAAATTTGTTCCAATGCTATTGGTCTAGACGAGTTTTGGGTTTCAGCAGTCGATAAAAAATATTTAATTTTTTTTTTTTTTTGATGACGTATAATAATCATCTGAATTGATAATTATTAATTAGCACGAATGCATGCTGTCGTAGGTATAACTAGTTAAAATATATTTATGGTATTTTATGGTATTTTTTTACCAAGTGATTTCGTGATTATCTGCTTAGACTATAAAATGTATACATATAGAACTGTGATCTTATCATTAAGCATCGATTATCTATGGAGAGTTTAATTTCCTATTTTTTTTTCTAACCTAACCTTTTGGTAAAGTTATGCGTTTTATAAACAGGTATACATATATATATGTAAATGGAAAAAAAGTGTAAAAATTAAAAAAATAACTAACTATGATTAAGTCGTGACGTCGTCGGTATAGATAGTACGACAGGTTAGGCAAACTGTGGTTTTCACCAAATACCTATGACAATCAATAAATGAAGAAAAGAAAAATTGTTATAAATTTAAATGTATGCCTATATTCAATTAACGAAGGTATATGTCTTGCACTTTCCAAGTATTTTCGAAAGTACTTATAGTTTTTACAATCGTGATGTATCGTGGATTCAGAACTACTTAGAGGAGTTAATATATATTTTTTTTCATATAAAAATACTTAAACTTAACTCAATGGTTGTCTTAATTAAATTATTAATTTCACAGTTTTTTGTACTAATTTAATATTATAAAGTTTCAGTAACATAGTAACATATACGTTTTTAAATCTAGTTAATACATTAAAATAAATTAGAATTTGAAAATATTAAAATAAACAAATTTAAAATTTAATACAAAATATTTATAAAAACATATTATTTAAAAAACATGTACATACCAGATATATTAAAAAGTACTAATTAAAAATTAGTTTTTGTATACTAGATGTAGATGGTTCTATTTTTGAAAATGTGTGTACATTTTTCCAATAATGAAGTCTCTTCACTCGGCGATCAAAATCAAACTGATATACGACCGAATGAATTTTCACCCATTATCAAATGAACGTACCTTATTGAATTCTATTTTTAGCATCACGGAAATTTTCAATAAAAAAAAATATTTATCATTTTTAACGATAAATATTTTTCATTTATTTAATAACATTTATTTTTCAGTATTATGGAAAGTATTAAACGAAGTTCCACTGTACTAACAATATTTTGGAAAACGGGTGTTCGGAAGAAAAACGAAAAATATTGTTGAGCAAAATATCCCCTGCCCATTAAAACATTGGTTTATTGAGGCAATATCTAAATAATGACATAAATTATTGATAATTACTATAATTGTTAATTTTGATATATTTATCAACAAAACAAAAATTCTATAAATTGTAGTATCAAATTATTTTCATTATATCATCACATCACATATATTTTTGTTTGAATCGGATGTTGTTTTTTTTTTGAGAAACGAATAAGTTTAGAACAAAACATTCTGACTTAGTGAAAATAAATATATTCAAAACCAAAAGGTCCAATCTGTAGAAAATTTTTATGGTGAACAAAATTTTTTTTAATATTGTTACTTATTGTATCATGTTTTATTTAAAACAAAATCAAATTATAAAACTTTACGTAAAACATTCTTGTTAAGTTTTAGATTTGACAACCGTTCAATATCATTCACGAATAAACGGATACAACAGTTATAAAATTGCTCTACCGAACCATTTTATGTTTTTAAATAGTAGCGTATAATCCAGAATCTACAAGCCATTAAAATAATCACCTATAGCAATTTACATTTCATATTATTATCTATTCTAAAGGGTACAGAAAAATCTGTTCAATCGATTATTAGTTATTACACAATTTAAGTATAAAGTACCTAATATTCATGAAGAGGTCTAGCGACCAGTATACTCCGTATCAATCAAATTTTGTTAATATTCCACGCAATAATTTAGCCAGTATTTCACGTGTTATTTTCACACATATTATGCGTCCCAGACGGAGAATATAATATGCAACGGAGGTCTGAGCTCGTATCGGTTTGCGTGGCGAACGACGATAACGTTAGTATAATACGATGATATAATAATCGGGTCGTTTCTATTCACGACGATTTCCGCAATACGCGTTTTAATAACAATAATATTGGCAATTCCTATGCGACCCCGCGAGCCGTCCGCGTACCTTTAACGCATATTACAATATTTTTAAACGTATACACCTATCCACCGCGGACGTGATATCGCCCTTTTTTGGCATCGCACATCGAAACGAAAACACACATACAAATAACGCACGAAAAAATTCAAAACTCACAAATTAACAGTGGAAGAGAGGTGTATTATTATTTAAGTGTACGGTGTAGAGACGATTGCCAATGTATAATATCGTTCTCTCGAAGTGGTAAAAAAATAAAAAAAAAAAATATCAAAACAAAAAACAGTCGAAAAAACAGCATTAAAAATTAGTATTCATATGCTCGTCTCGAAGTGTTAATTATCAGTGTGATTGGAGCAGATTAATATTCCGAAGTCGATTTAGATTTTTTGCTGCGGGTTTCTCTGTCTCCTTTCCAAAGTAAAAATCCCATCACTTTATAACACTTAAATAATAATAACAATTTATAATAATTGTTGTAATTATATTTAAATCTATAATACAAAAAACACCGACATTACGTGAATGTGATATTATTATTTTATCTTATTATACCTACTTAAATAATGTTTTCCTTGTAGGTACTCGAATTTGATTATTGAAAAAAGTATGAAAATGTTGAGTATTTGATAATTGGTACGATATTTTTTAACTTTCCCAGCAGCAGCTAATTAAGTGAATACTTGACGAACTTGAGTATAGTTTTTCAACATTTAAACAATTTTTTGTAAGTTTTATAACATAAGTTATTTTAAATACAGTCGTTTTGAAATATTCTTCAAATTATTGTTCCTCATTCCATGTATAAATTGCGTCACATTAGTGGTGATATTATGACGGCTGAAAAAAAAAGAATAAAACAAACTTTTAATTTGTGAATATTTATTTTGTGTCTTGAATAAAATTAAAGAACAATACCTGAAGGTCACCATTATACTCTGCGTCGATAAAAGAAAATAGATAAGACATTACATAAAAAATATGGGTAATTTAAATTATAGAATAATAATACAATTAATTATATCATATTATAATAAAGACATTAAAATTTTTTTATACGTCCGAATTCGAATAATTAAATAATTTAACAATAGAAAACAAATAATAATTTAATATTATATACATTTAGAATGTAGAAATGTATAATTTATTTTAATCAAATTAACCTGATAAATTGCACATGGGTTTTTATTGATATATGTATCAAATATAAATTCCAAACGGCATTATTTAAAAAATATTAAATTTTGTTATTTTGTATGTAAATATAATAACACAATAAAATATATTATTAAAAAAAAAAAAAATTGAATAAAAAAGTTTTATCATTTACTCGCAAATTATGAGAAACATTACTTTCCCAAATAATCTTAATTGAAGGTGCATTTTTTTAAAATTTTTTTTGATCTAATAACAAATGAAATGTCAAGTCGCCTAATTATATTGCAGAGTTTTTGAAAACTGAGTCTTTCTAAAAAACACGGTTCACCTATACACCAAACTTAGTAGTCACCGCTCACCATACAAAACAAGTGTGAACCAAATCTCTAACACCTCCCTTCATAGATTCTGCAAAACTTCTGAAAAACAGATCTGTAGTTATAATTGAGAAGATAATCAATCCGATTTATTCTTTAAATGGCAGACGGAACAAACATTCAACGAATTTTGAGTAATTTTTTTAGCGGTTTAAAGAGGAAAAATTATCAAAATATGAAACGAGCAAATAACATATTATACAAATCAAAAAAATAATTATTTACCACATACAAACCACCGTGCCACCGAATAAAACCAAGGACACTTAACGATTTACGTACAACTAAATCAACATGAGGACGGAAATGAAGTGAATGCACAAAAGTGAAACACTATACACAATACGCCAACAGTTTTTTTACTTAGAACACGCAATCCAGAGGCAATCCATTTAAACAATAATCGTACGCCAGTATACATCACGTAAAATCGTATAACTTTACGTTCCCTCCGCTCAAAGATAATCCGACAACATAACACCAGTTCGTAAATTTATCCAAGACTTTTTGAACAACAAGACAATCTTCGATATTAAAAAAATGTAGAATATTGTTACTTTGTCGTTAAAAACATACATCCCACAAAGATAAATAACAAAATAGACAGTGATAACAATTATTATACAAAGAAATTGAATATAGTATATTATTGTGGAACGCCTGACTTTGTACTGAAAATTAATGTCATAAATTAGCTAAATAAATTGAATATATTTCAAATTAAATTATTGAGGAACGCGAGAGTAAACATTCTGAATAAATAAAATCAAATATAAAATATAATAATTAATTTAAATAAATCGAAAGACGTTCGATTAGCTACATTATAATATAATATAATATTGGCTCTCCAATATGGTAATTGTCTGTAAAATATGTTTAACTAAAGTACAACAATATTAAAGAAAGTTATCAACCGTATAATTTTCGAAAAATCACTAAAGTCCATTGGTATTTCATTATCTGTATAGTTTATAGTATGATAACGTACTACGATACACCGTCATAACTCCACCACAGTCGTTCCATAAAATATCCAACAGTTAACAGTTAATTTATCGTTTTTCATAGAAGTAGTATTAGCCATTAGGTCAGAGACGAACCAATGCCACGCTAATAACGCTCCTCTTTTAGCGACACACGCGACTGTCAAAATTCGTCGAATGTTAAATTATTCAAGTTCAAAAAAAATCAGTCGACACGTGGGGAAAATAAATTCTAGCCAAAACCGTTTGTTCGTCGGGCGGTTGCGAAAAGGTTCGCGACATCCCTGCAGGGTACGCGTGAACACACTGAACACTCAATCGTTTCGAATAACGGCTGGCGGACATGCACATACGTCACATTATAGTATTGTACACGAATAAATTTAAGTATGGACACATAGGCGTCGTTTACACCTATTTATAATAATAATATAAGCGGTACGTTCCATTACGAAATTATCGTTTACAATAAGTACTCGCTCTATACACACGTATATGCGTTTCGCTCCGAATCGAAACGATCCAGACGCGTGCGTCGTATTAATGTAATAATAATAATATGACGATCATCATCAGGACGACAACGACGACTACGATAATGGTTATATAGTCCGTACGGATCTCAAAAGAAAAGTAACAATAATTATTATTATTGTTGTCCGTCGGCGGCCGAACGTTCGTGACCGGACTGCGACAATACCATTACACACACACACGGCAAAGGGCAAACCATTAAACTACATAATATAAATATATATATATTGTGTATATAAATATTATTGACTCGTCGCAAACGTCTAGTTCTCGGAAATCCACGGCACGAGTCGAGAGAAACGTATTCGGTTGAAAAATTATAACTTCCATCGCTTCCAATCAATCCGGCGCTGGCGTCATATACCTATGCATTTGATGAATTACAGTCGTTTATACGTCTTATCGTATATAGCTGCGACTTCATAAACTACCTATTTTTTACCCGCAATTTTTTAACGAAATAAAAATATGTACAGTTTGCGCGTACGGTGGCACGTGAAAACATTCCGACGCGTAATATACTGCGCGAATACTGCGAATGTCGTACATTTCACTACCTATATTGAAATCGATTCGTTTCGAATTTACCGTACTTCGAGTTAATTTAAACTTCCAGAGGGGTATGTAATACAGGTATGTCCTGTACACGTCGAGTTCGATTAAAACCTGAAACGCACCTGCAAAATATAATTATTGTCTGTACGATATATGTTCTAAATATTATGTTTTCCGAGTACCAATGCTAAGTTCAAGTATGTATAGGTACTTCGATGCTAACTCAAACAACTGAAAAACAAACGCAATTATAAAGCAAGTCAATAAAGTCTGTACAGTAAATATGATTTTTTTTTTTTTTTTAACATACCTATACGTTTAATATAGCACACAGACCGTAGGTACAATATTATATTGTTCTTATTTTCAAGCTATTGATTAATAATTATGTTAATAAAGTTATGTGTACGGTTGTAGGAAAAAATTAAAGCGGACATAATTATTAATAGCAGTTGACATTGAAACGTTCCAAATCAATAATACATTAAATGGTTTGGTATATGGTTGTCATCGCTGGTTCATCAAATACCGTTCACACACACACAATAATATTTAATATATTTAAATTTAATGTATTCTTAATTAGATTCCAATAAACATGTCTAGATTAATATAAGCGGTTGTTATAGTTAGCCGAAGAGATAATATGTTGTATATATAATTTTATTGCTTTGGTAAGGTCACCACCACAAGTTCTTTTTTAATGAACTAGAGATCAGTGTTTTACCGTAATAATAATACAGTACCTTATAATATTATTATATTATATGTATATTGTTATAGTTACACAACGCATACACGTCGGGATAGTGTACGACGTGCAGCATTGTACGATAATTATATTGGTCTCACATAAATCGTAAGACGAAAACCGCGTAGGTAATATAAATCTTTGAGTGTTTTTGTGTTGATCAAAATAACGACGTTCACATTATAATAATATAACTACAATACCGACGATTGAATTATAATTTTCTGTTACAATTTATTTTCCGTTGTTTTATTGGCATTGTGTAAAGGCCTCATTAATCAAGTGGGTTACATTGAGGTATAATTATATGCAAATAATAAACGACCGGGACTCGCCGTATGTCCGTATGGAATGTGCAGTGCAGGGCGTAAAAGGTATTTATAAAATCTGTATTATAAGATTCTATGTAACATTACCATACGAAAAAGAATAATATTATCCAACATAAGATTCAGGTGTATAATATGTTCCAAAGTATAATTATGTATAGGTATATAAAAGAAAACGAAATATATCATTTAGTTAATTATTACAAGTTATTTTGCAATGTAACGCAATTAAATCGCGTAATGATATTATAATAATATTTATTATTCGTCGAAATTATAAATATTATACCTATTTTTTATTTTTATTTTTTACTATTTATTAATAATTCTGCATAGTGTGGTCGTTTATTCGAGGGGCTATATAGACAAGTAATTTTTTTTTATTATGTTATAAATAAATTGTTATTCAACATGCAAATTTATTGTTATTTATAACCTTGATGGAAATGAATCGATGTGCCTATAAACAACAATTTAAAATGACCATTGGAACTATATAAGAATGCAATACATCGTTTTTAGTGTCTCGAGAAGTATACGGGTCTATATATTGTTACTATAACCCTTTATATAATAAAAAATAGTTTATACAATTTAATTACAATAAGATTTTTTTCACCATTAATATAGTTTTTGTAACATATAATTAAATGTAAATGCAAATAAATTAAATAGATATTCCTTTATTGTGCACTTAAAAAACAGAGAGTTCATAAATCTTTTTTTCATCAGACAGAATTATACATTTTTTATGTAACGGGTTTTTTTTTTTTTGTATGATTACTACGAGTACTGATTCCTTGCTTAAATGAAAGTCTAAAATTTTAAAAAGATTTATATTGTGTACAAAATTGAACACGTATTGTATTTGAGAGTAGAGAATATTACCTTAGAAGTATTTAGCAAAATATTTCCAAAGAGTAGCAAAAATGTAATCAATAAAGAGGAATCGTTCTCGCATTTTTTAATAATGTTAGACATTGTTTTCTTAATAATTATATTTTTAGAATTTAATAGAAGTCAAAATATAAGATTTTTATGTTTATATGAAGTAAATTTAAATGCACTTTGGTAATATTCTACAAATTTAATAATTTTTATACATTTTTATTCATATCATATAATATTTAAACTGTATAATATATTGTAATACCATATATTTATATCTCTACACCATAATTATGAATCGTTGGCTTTGTTACAAATTCTGGAAAAATTCTATAATTATTATTAAAACAAATCAACCAATCTCGACCAATCTTAAAAAAAGTATAAAGCATCAACAAATATAATATATGGTTATACACATATTATAAATAAATTATTAATAATATTATGGAAGGGAAGTTAAAATGTTAAAACTAAAACTGCGGTGGAGTTTAGCTACCCCAGGTCGATTAAAGTTACGCCTATGCCCAAATTTTATAAATATTAATTTACCATTATTAATATATTCTTAAAAAAATGACTGCAATAGTAAATACCTATGATAAATGTTTCTTTAAATTTTTAGCGGAGAAATGACGTGTTTTTTGTCTCTACACTCTACAGATAAATGAATTAAGACAAAATTCTCTATAGATAAATGGATATAGGTATTTTGTATTTTAAAGACTATAATTAAAAATGCATAAAAAAAACTGGAACTTAAACAAGTCCAGTTTTCGACAAAATTGTTTTTTTTTTTTTGTAAATCAAAAACGAATAACCGAATATCCGAAAATACTTGAAGTTTTAACCAAATATTTATGTGATAATTTTCCATACATGATATAATAATATTTTTATTTATTTTTTTATCAATTTATAGACATTTCAATTTTTCCTTTTTTATATATTTATAAGTACGAGATTTTTTTTTATAATATAATTAATAATTTAAGTTCAAATTTTAACAAAGTTAAAAAAAATGTATCAATAATTTTTATCTAATAAAAAATGTACCTATAAAGTGTTCAATTTTATAATTATGACTTAAAAATATAATAAAAAGTTCCTCATAAGTAGATTAATAGAAGAAAATAAAACTACAATTTATAATTTTTTTTATAAATATTTGAATTTTAAATTTGGTCGTGATTTAATAAAGACTTATGATTTTAGATATTTTGTTGTAACTAAAAATATTATTCATGGGGACTTGAAACTTTTACGTAGGTATATTATTATAGTATAGTTTAATAATATTCTATAGGTACACAAAACATTTATGTAGATTAGTTTTATGTTATTACCCATTGAATAAATTTTACTCTTCGAACCTATTCACATAAGTAACTTAGAGCCATGTCAGTATTCACTTAAAAGTTGTTAATAAAACAATATATGATAATATTGTATATTATCATACTATTATTATAATAATTAAATATTAATAATACAAAAAAATATGCAAGATTTTTGACAAAAAATTATTTTAACCTATTATACATCTAATGGTACAATAGATAGCTATAACTTACAGAACTAAATTAATATATTTAGTTATACAGTTACAGGCTAACGGCTTTCGTTCAGAATAGTTTTTCGTATGCAAAGATTCATCATTGAATTAAAATACGACATATTCATTGCAGTGACTTATTTAATAACAAAGCACACTATCCTATGAGATAGAATATCTATCACTCGCTGTTATACAGCAGACCACAGAGTATAAACATATTAAATCTCCAATAATTTAATTTTATAGTATTGTATTCAATTATAATAAATTAGTTTAAGTCATATTATACGTCTTATTGAATAAACTTAGCTTTTTGTAAAATCGTCGTTTATACTCGTATTTCGTGTGTTCATGTTTATATGTTCCTATTTTTAGACTTTATCTTTTTAACCATTGGCGAGTGTATTCTATACAAACTACAAAGTTTACAAATTACTTTTTGGTTTTAACTACACATAAATACCATATACAAAGTATAAATATAAATTGTATGAATTTATCTCATTAGATGATATCTTATACAATTGTATATTGTTTTTTTTTCTCTGATATTAATGTTCTTGTACACACACTTATAGAGTATAGTCTACAAAGTTTTCTTATTTTTGGTATTTTTAGTAACTACGAAGTGAAAAATATGAGATTTCATAGTCTCGATTATATCTGCGTTTTTTATACCATACTGTATATTGGCCAGTAAAAACAAACAAATAAGTAACCGCGATCGTATAATGAATTAAAAATTAGAATTTTTATTCATAGTTTATTAGATATTACAATCATAAAATATATAATATTATAAAGGCGTGTACGACGTTATAGGTCCTAAAATTATTTGCAGCTTGTGTAAAGCAGCGTGGTGTAATGCAAATTCTATTAAATCTCGCCATTTATAACATGCAGTCATTATAGGTGATTATAATTTATAACTATTCGTTTCGATTATAATATTATGTGGTAATATATTCGTAAAACAATGAACCGATTTCCCACTATCCTATTAGAATACCAAGTTGTTTTTTTTTTAATATAATTATTTGTAGTATCTGTAAACTATAACAGACATTGCAAATAGTTATAGACAGATTGTGGCTATATTTTCACATCGTGTGACGTCAGTATAAGTTGTATAAATTATAATTTATACGACATATAACAATATAAAATGGTTATAAAAATACTTCGCAAATTGAATGTGTAATATGTATATAAATTATACATACAATATACGCGTAAGTAATATAATTTTAAAGTTTTTGTTGTTGAGTGTAATATATTGTAACCAAGAACGGCTGTTAGACGTTATAGTAAATCAAGAATACCATGGTTATCGGTATATTGTATAGGTTATTGCTCAATGGTTATTTAACCCTAATGTAGAATACGTAGTAGTATACAGTGGTATTTCAATACTTAAAATGTTTTTAGTTCATTTAATGATGTATAATGTATATACTATATATATAATAAATACATGATATG
This sequence comes from Aphis gossypii, assembly GCF_020184175.1. Taxonomy (NCBI): domain Eukaryota; kingdom Metazoa; phylum Arthropoda; class Insecta; order Hemiptera; family Aphididae; genus Aphis; species Aphis gossypii. The sequence continues at coordinate 38,059,375 of NC_065532.1, forward strand.
AAATTATAGCACAGTGTCAGACTGCCATATGTTTATAATAGGGCCTCGCCCACAGCTTATTTGAAACCTCATATATTTTAATATCAAGGATTAATGGACATTTTTACGTTACAGGAATGTATTTACCGAGTACGTAACTCTAAATTATTACATTAGACCGAATTAACAAGGACTGTGTTATTTAACGACAATCATCATCAGTCGTCATCAAAATGCACGACGAATACAATTTTTTGTTATACGAATATTTAATAGCTAAAAATTTTCATTAAAGGATAATCACTGGTTTTTAAAAGTGAAAAATCACAATATATTAAACTTGTATATAATGTATTTGTGTGGGTGTATGATAAGGACCGTACATAGTACCTATATAATAACATTAAAACCTCGTGGGTTTTTGACCGATTGAAAGTTGATCCCAATAAGTACTAATGTCACGTTATTGAAAGAATAACGGATTATTATGTCTAGAAAACATACATATTTGGTACTTATCGTTAGTAACCGCGATAGGTAATACAAATATTCACGAGTCAATGGATTTTGTAAGTATTATCAAATATCCACATTTCATCGAACTCGTCTGGTTATCTGGTAATGTACGGCATGACGTAATACGAGGACGCAATATTCATTCAGATATCCGTTCAATAAATAATTATATGGAACAATTTTCAAGTGTAATAAAAGTTACACACGACTGAAACACAAATCAAATATTTAAAAACTAAATAATAAATTAAATTTTAGGCAACATTTATCAAAAATGCATATACTTACGATAGTTATAATAAATCCACAACCATAAAACACTATAATATATTAACGAGAATACGAATAAATCTCTGATAATTTTTTTTTTGTATCACGGTAGATAAGACGTGAGATTATTTTTTTGTTTTTTATGAAATTAAATGCCTACAATAAAAAAAAAATTATTAATATAAGTTTTTTTTTCAACATTATAGTATCATTTTATTTCGTTAGTCGAAGTCATACATAAATTTATAGTACCAAAAACGTTGGTGGAAGGACGTGGACGTTATTACAATTATATGTGTGTCTGTTTGAATAAGGATGTGAGTTTTGGACATAATTTCACATACATATATTTAAATATTTAATTATTTTACATGTTTTAAATATTTTAAATAAATTTTATATATCAAGTTCATACATTTTATTTTTTATTATTACAGTATTTAATTTATCAGATAAATATTATTTAAGTCTCTAATGTTTTAGTTTTTTTTTTTTTTTGATTTAATGTTGTCTTAATGGCTGTAAGAATTTATCATGTAATATAAAATTGTGTTTATTATAATATTGCAACAGTAGAATTTTTTCTTTTTTTTTTAGTACATTTATTACAGACATATATTTTGTATGATTTAAAAAGAAGTTACAATAATAAAGAATTTATTACATTTTAAAAATACATATTTTTTATTTGACATACTAAAAGTGAAGTTATTTTACCTTTGCCCATTAGTGTATAATGTTAAGTATCAATATTTAACTACATGATGTACAATACGAATTGAACAGTTTAAAAATTGTATTTTGTCGTTTCACGCTTGCAGTGAAGCTGTTAACTACAAGTATAAAGTTCATTGAAACTGGCTATTATTTGGCTTGTTGTAATGTCTTCGAGGTGTGTTCGAATGCAATCAACGGCCACTGCCGCCTGTTAGTGCAATAAACACAATTTGAGATTTCATCTATACTATAGTAGAAATATTATGTAATATGAAATAATTACAAACCTACCTTCTTATATACCTTCGATGATCACTGGTATCGTTACCGTTTTATAAGTACTTTATAGTCATTGTATAAGCGTCTCGCTGTGAGACGTTTAATTTAATACGTAGGAAACTTTTGTGACATATTCATAATTTTGCGTAAAAAGCACGCGATGCCCATCGGTTATTAACCATTTTTTCTAATTATTTTTTGTAGTGTACAACTATGATAACTCTATAATATTAAAATGCATCATGTATACATAAATAATAAATATGTACAACTACAAAATATTACAACACGTATTTCGGTCGAAATCACTACGTCGCTGCGAGTTCGTTTTTCTTCGATCTCATTTAGATGAACAGCAATGAAGGTGCTGCGCAGTTCCCTGTTACTGAACATTAATATTGATCTATCATTTTATCTACTTAAAATGGAAATAAAATGAACACATTCATGAATAAAAAAATGTATTACATTCATGAAAATAGTTATTATTGTTTAAAAAAAAAAAATTGGAAATTTGATAAAAAAAAATTATAATAAAATATAAATAAACATTTTTATTCGTTTTTTTTTTCAAAAATTATACATTATTGATCTTTAAAAACTAAAAATATACCACTGGTCAATACATTTGGTCAATATACCAAAATAAAGTGCATACCTAGCTAAAGGAATGTAGGTAAGTATTATCGATAGCCTGAATAAATCAGCTGCAGATTTTTGATACATTTTATCACCATGGATTCTTTGTTATACCTTGGTTGTTCCTATAAAGAAATGAATAAAACGTTACTATAGTAACCTCTTAATAAATTGTTTTTAGTCATAATAATTTTAAAAACACAACTATGATTCAATGTTTTTTCCATGAAAATATAAAGTATACTTAGTATACAAGCTATATGTTTACTTACCTCATTTTTTTCCTACCTTTTTACTAGGTACTCTACAAATAATATAATTCAGATAGGTACCTATACTCAAAGAACACTGAACTAAAGTCGAATAATTGTATTTCATTTTTTTTTTTTTGCATCCATACACAAAGCACAATACACATCGATCCCAAAGTGTATACATAGTTACATCATATTATTTAAGTTGATTCACACTGCCATAGCAATAATGTATTTCTGATCATATTACATACCGCTACCTGCAACCGGCTACAGACTCAATCAAGACACTCTTACGAAATATGTTCTTAGAAATAATACAGTAACTTGAATTAGTGGTGTAGCTGGATCACTGAAAAATGTGAAAATATAACTGTATTACATATAATAACGGATTGAAAGATCTAAATTACAATAATTAAACATATCCATCGCGTTGATGATAAATATATAATACTTTATTGCATATTTTATTAATTTTTTTATAGTTAACTTCTACTGAAACTATTTGTAAATCCCCAAGACGAGTATACATTATTATAAACTGTTTGTCGTGTATATAATAAACGCATTATGCATAATAATACTAGTTCATGGGTCGCCAACACAATCGTCGTCGAAGCTTTGTCTTTTTAGATTTATTACCACCGAGCCGGCCCGGTAAATGCGTATGTTAGTCCACGCGGTACTACGATTAAAATAATATACATAATAATATAATACTGCTGGCATTGGTTGTAATAATAATAATAATTGCTCTGGACTTAACATACCGTTCACCTCATCGCAGCTCTCGTCGTAATGAACTCCGAAAGCAATTCGATTGTTTTATTATTATTATTATTATTGTTAATTCTCGATCTTGTTCCGCGTAAAATAGACTGTTCTTTTTTATCGTTATTCTTATTTTTCTAATTGTCTTACGTGTTCTTCCATTATTCTCATATAACAATAATAATAATATTAAAATCATACACACGATACCTTGCGAACACGATATTTAATGTCATATAGACAACTATTATAGATGCTAAAATTTACATTGTGACATAAACCCGAGTGTTACAAAATAAGTGGTTTTAATTTTTTTAAATAACTAAATAAAAAGCAAGAAAATACGTTTATAAAAGAAAAATATCTAGATAAAATTAAAAAATTAAAAAACTACAATATAATAATATCTATGTTATACGCGTATCTTTGTCCATTTGTCCATTTCTGATCTAACTTGTATATTTTATAATGGTAATATATTATGCGCTTTTATATATTTAAGTACCTACCTACTTAGAAGTATTTTTTATTTTAATATACATTGTAGAATTTTAAGAAAATTTAAGAATAAAATTATATTGTTTAAAAATTATTTGACATTTAAAATAAACATTGGGTGACGTAGAGTTTTATAGTGTTACACTAAAAATGTATGTCTATAGATAATAGTACCTATATAGACAAAAACAAAAAATCAATCCTTAACAATAATAAATTATAATATACTTATAAAATAGTAGTTATACATATATATCATGAATTTATTATTTGGCAGGATAATAAAATTATCTCTGATTTACCCAGTTGACTCGTAAAACGATTTTTAGAATAATCTACTTTTGACTTCTTTGCCAAAAGTATAATTTAACGTCTTCGATCTGCAAAAATATTATATTCTGTCGATCTTCACAGATCGTTCTCGTTTATCGTCACTCTGAAACAAATACAATACATATTTATACGATATACCACATTGTTAGGCGGGTCGATCGAGATACTTATCCAGAGAAGAGGGAGGAAAATTCATAATAAAAAAAATCCGCGTACCTATGATATTCAATAATATATTGTCATCGTCGTCGCGCCGATGCTCCACAGTTTTTTAATTACTCGATTTTTTTTTTTATTTATTTATTTCCCGACGCCGCTCTCTCGCACGTGTCGTGTCTGCCAATTTAATACGATTTTATTTTTTTTTTTTTTGTCAGTACACAACGATGTATATAATATAGTTGGCCGGTTGCAAGTGAACGTAGTTATGAATCGAAAAACAGGATTCATTCATAAAGGAACGGCTGCTTACGGACGCTGCACTCGTACGCGGCGCCGGCGTTCGGCGAATATCTATTATTATTAATTATTACCATGTTTATATACTATATATATATATATGTGTGTGTGTATAAGATTATACACACTATATAATATACGCACCATGTGTATCGCAAAACCTTGACCACACGTCGTCGCCGTCGTCACTAATAGCTTTCGGCAGTCGCAGACGCCGCCGCCGAAGCCCCGGAAAAAATCGTGATTCTACCTAATAATGGATCTCTACCTGCCAGATCATTTTTTGTCATCACAAACGTTTTATCCCGTGGTGAAGTACATATTATTATATAATGTAATATGTTCTGGATTAAAAATGTTTGTACCTGTAAATGCGTTTTCCTTTGTACGATAAATGTCTTTGTTGAAACGAACAACTTGGTCTTTATCAAAATATATCACTTTTTAAAAACATCTAAACCGATGATAGTTCTTTAATATTTACTTAACATATTATATTGAACGCACATAAATGCGTTGAATTTGTGTCGAAATTACTTTTATCCTGTATCCAATGTATTAAATACTAATTCGTCGCATATAGGTTCAATAGTTTTGGTCTTTTGATAACTTTTGAGTTGTTAAAGTGCCGGATTAATTAATTTGACCATTGGATGTCCCAGTCGTATCTCGTACTTATATGAACATAATAATAAACTTCAACTGCCACAATTCACAGTTTTAGTAAAATATTAATAAATTATTCGTTAAATAATAAAATGTCATAAAATATATTTATTTTCAAACTATTATAGTATATTAGTCAAGATTACTATAATAGTTCATTAAAAAATATTTTTATAATATAGAAGTATAGAAAATACAACTAATGATTAACTAAAGGTGTGTTAATATACTTAAACTTGGAATATTGAAACAATGTTTGAAATAATTTCAGATATGAAAGAATTTTTCAAAGTAATTAAAATGCACATATTTTTGCCCACATTTGTCTGAAAAAAAAATTATTCACAATACATCATTATGATTTATTGAAGTTGGTGATTACGTGTAATATAGTATTTGTGTTGGTCCGTATTTATAATTTGATAAAAATTAACACTAATATAATATAACAAAAATAAATTTTAAAATATATCTGCATTACTTTTCAAAATTACAAAAAATAATAATAAGGACGACTTGTGCAGGAAACTATTGCAGTTCACTTAACTCTAGTTTTGTTATCATGCGATATTATCGTTACAAATTTCAAATTTACGAATAAATCCTGAGTTGAAGTGCATAGGTATTAGATTAAATAATATTAATTAATTAACAATTCATTTTTTTGAACATATTTGTATGAAATTGACAAGAAAGTGTACGCCTCAAGGGTAGACTTATTTCAACATCATTTTATGTCTAGTCTGCAATATTAAAGACTTAAATAACAATTTTATATGGCTAGGTTTGAGGTCACTAAATCAATCAACTATTTGGTTGTCATTTATTTTATACCTTAATAAATTTTTGACACGTCGTAATTATGAATTTAATTTTCTTAGGATAAAACAATACACATGAGAAATCGCGTATTTTATAAAAATAATTGAATTTGTACACGAACGTATACATCTATTGATGTAATAATGTCGTACAATACCCATTGTTTATTGCAACATTATTTTATTCTATCGTCATCTCCTTATATTTATATTATGTATTTTTATCAAAACGTCTCAATAATAACAATTGAATTCGTGTTAAGACGTCCGACTAGGAAATAAATGTTATTTCCTGTGTAGTAGGTACCTTTTAATGAATTTCAACAATACAATAGTTTTTTTTTTAAATTTTCTTCGTGTAAGATGTCTTCTGATATTGCGGTCTTTAACAGTTTTAGTTTCAGGTTAGGTCAAGTTAGGTAAAAAAACCGTAGGTATTATAGAGGTATTATAGGCTTTTTTTTTTTGTTGAAAATGTGGCGCCAGTGAATTCTATAGAAATGTCAACAATATTACTTGGTCACTTGTAGACTTACTATATACTATATTGTATTACTAATGGCTATATTATATATATAAATATATAAATAAATATATATATATATATATATTAACATTAAAAATTAATAAGTATTAATGAATGCATTAATAAGCATTTCTCTACATCAAATTATTTAAATAAATAGCATTATAAAATAATATAATATATGTTTACTTATAACATTATAAACGATAATGAAAGGTAATAGACTAGCGATTTCAATGAGGTCTTAACTCGTAAGCCAGTGATATTATGAAAATTATAAAATAATATAAAGTATTACTGTTTTTTTTCTTTTAATTAGTATTATGATTTGTGAATACTATAATGTTATACAGGTAGGTACAATTACATTTATAATAATGCATTTATATAAATGCAATATCCAATGGCTAAATATTCTCTTTAACATAAAGGATCGATACATACCAAAATACATTAAACTACATCTTACGTAATAAATAAATTATATTGTCTCAATAAAATAAAACTTAGTTTAAAATCTTTGGAACAGTTATCATTGCTACACGGGTAGAGTTGTTGCCGGTTTGTAAAATGGAAACAAGTTATCCTGCAGAAGTTCTCATCGATAAAATCAGAAAAAAAGAAAACATAAAATAAATAAAATAAAATAATATACAATATTATATAGCATAAAATATATTTTAAAGATGGTAATACTTTACATTTTATTTTTTTCATTCGTTCGTAGAAATATTTTTACTAAAAAGATTAGTTTATTGAATTTTGGTTATTTACAAATTTGTGAAATATTCTTGAATATATTTTTTTCTAATGTATACAGTCATTATTATAATAGTCTTATTCATTTCCGAATGGTACCTACCTATATTAACATGAACATTTCATTTAAATCCTATTCGAAATAAGTTAGAGCGTGAGAAATAGCTATGATCGCTGCTACAGTAATAAGAATGGTAAATAGGTAATTATAATAATAGCTATTGAAATTAACCACAATAACATTAATAATAATATATTTATAATGATATTTCAAAATCATTTATCGGGTAGGTATACAATGTATAAAAAAACAATTAGACTAAAAATGCAAATCAGATTCTTTATAAAATATACCAGTCTGAAATAATTAGCATATTTCACTTTTCACTAAACATAAACGTACATGCGTAGGTATACTTGGTAGTGTGAAACGATTATTGCATAGTAGTGATAATAAAATGTGATCGGGTGGTGATCATACTATATTTTATTTGCGTATTGATTGGCTCAATTCAAATTGTTATAAAACGTCCAAACACAATAATTTAATTGTAGCTAACTCATTGTCTGAAAAATAATAGAAAAAATGTTAAATGTTATTTTGTAGTAGTTGAAAATAACACGAAATGGGTAGATTTGTTCCAAAATAAAGACCATTGCGTTATTAATGTGTGAATGGAATTTGCTGAATCACGTATTATTTTACCTGAATTACGATATTTCTCCACGGTGGTCTGAGAGAGGGTTCGAAGTCATTTGAGTGCACCCACTTGTACATAAATATACACTTACATTTTGCTAATGAGACTTGAAACTGTAATAAACTGTAAAACAACGAAACATTCTGGTGAGGTTTTGAACAAATAAAATTACAACAACTGATCAGGATAATATGAGACAGACTCTTTAATTAATGTTATAAGCGTTTTTATACCTGTTGTTTATGTTATGATTGTAATTATTTATATCAATAATTATGACAGTCCTAATCTGACGTTTTATACAAATAGTCGTCAATCATCATCATTTCGATTAAATTATTTCAAGATAATTAAATAACTCGTTTTTCCAAAAAGTTCCAAATTTATATTAAATTTAGTTAAATAATATATTTGTATACTTATTTTAATAAAACCATACCTGCATTATAATTTTAATTATACTATACTACCTACTACTTGTCTATACCATTGGTAACTGCATTGAAATATTTCAGTAGTATTTTTTGAATTAATTACCTTAATTTCTTAAATCGTTTAAGATTTGAATATTTTATTAACTGAATCTAAATAAAATGTCTATTTCCGTATCATAGTTACAAAAAAACAAATTTCGGTTGAATGGAAGGGATTAAGTTATATTATAAATTAAAATAAATGTAAATTATAAACTAAAAGTAATAATAAGTAAAAATATCTGTATTATTTCAAGAGGGTTAATCATCCTCCTACCATTTATATTTACTAATACAAACACAAGTGTGTGTGTGTGTATGTGTGAGGTTTACTCACGCTCGTGTATTTATTTATAGACTTTAGATTTTCTTACATCGTTGGATATAATATATAATGATAAAATGATAATAATATTATATATAGGATATATGATATCGGTTTTCGCTGTACTTACTGCAAGAAAATTTGTTCATATCCGAAGCGACACTTGCGATTATTTATGGTGGTGTTCGGTTTCGAACAATAATTCAGTATTACAGTATAAAAAACAATTTGTCCACACAATAACCAGAATGTCCGATGAGTTGACATTTTCCTTGAGATATTATTTTATTATGTACCTACTACTGCAGATGTATGGTAAAAATAAAACATCAATATTATAAGTCACTGAAATCATTATATTAAAATTGTGAAATAGTTCGTTGTGTTTTTGTTATCATAATATATATTATAAATATCAAATACGATTTACGTAATATTAATTATCTTGTTCTATTCAACTAAATGATATGTTTGCACTTTTGCAGAACGGCCAATTACAAGGAAAATAACCTATTTCTTTAAGTATAATATTATAATAGTGTCAGATCAAAAGCGCGAGGGGCTTATTTTTCTAATCGCTTCGTCCACGTATCTCATACTAATATAATATATAGGTACCTACAGTACTTATTATAATACTCCGCGTAAATGCAGGCACCTAATAATGCGTTAAAATATGCGTACGGCGTGTATACACAGCATACGGTAGGTATTGTAATATAATATATTTTAGGTTGAAACACATGAAAAAAAAAGTAAAAAAAACTTTGAACAAACAACTCGGTATCAGACGCGTATATATACGTGTGTGTGTGTGTAATATTATGATCATTATTCAAGATAAAGTCTTTATTATATACACGTGTAATATATAATATGCATACATACGCGTGTCGTGCATGCAGGTATATATAGTATATTATATATTATGTACATTGTACATATTATACGCATAAGATAATTTAATTATTACGACTATATTATAATATGTTTATATATGCACGTATTATACACAAATTACCTACGTTGAATGTATGTATAACAGTTTGAAATAATTTGTGTAGGTACAATGATCATAAACAAAATATATTATTATTATTATATTTAATATTATGAGTTCTCTTTAATAAACTTGTAAATTCTATACTTATAGTATGCGTTTACACACGTATAAATTATAATATTTATATTAAAACGACGCGAACCTCGTTCATTATACACATACTTATACCGACAAAACCAAAGTATAACAAACAGTTTTAAACGATTTAAAATACGGTTTAACATTAATAATAATAATATTATGTTAATGCAATTAAAATTCAATTTTTATGTTGAAATATTTCACGAGCGACGATAAATTCAAAGTTATATACGCATTTAATGTAAACAATATAATTAAAATTTTCATATAATACCATACATTTTATTTTTTTTTAAATTGTTCAACAAAATATTACCTAAATAGTATTTGTTACAACTTAAATGATTAGGTATAATATTATTAAATACTATAGAAATGTTGGTTTAGTTGTTATACTTTACAAACGTTTGAAACTCTAATGAAATCAAAAAGTTCGCAATATATTAAATCTGTTGAGGATTATTTAAATAAAAGCTTGTAAATACATGTATCTTGTTATTACAATATTATTACATTTTTTTTTATCTATTGTAGGGGGTGACTGAGTTAAATAATATATTACACTTTCATAAAATATTCTAATAAAATGTCATACAACAGTTGTTCCGTTATGATTTCGAACGTAAAATTTTAAGACAACCACAATGTAGTATTTTATTAATTTATGCATATAATAAACTATTTAATGATTCGAAAAAAATTACTGATGTTAAAAACAAGACAATTTATTTAAATAAAAATATATGTACAAGAGATAAATAATATTATCGTGTAAAAGTAGTTATCATCACATAATTAAAAAAAAACTAAATTATGCAATAAATAGGATTTCTTTATGGTCGTATTTAGTATTTTATTATTTTTTTCAATCTAATCGTTTATTTTCATTATGTATTTCAAAATATAGCCTTTAACTTTTTTTTAATTAATATAAAAACTATATTTTACCTTTTTATTTTGTAATGTTGACTTTTTGCAAATTTCAATAAAATTGATTATGCTATGTAATGTTATAAGTTAGGTATAATTTGTAAATACAAATAACGATTAGTATTGATCATTAATGTTTTGAAACATAATACTGTGTTATTTTAAAACAAGCCATTAAAATAAATTAATATGTTAATTTTTCAAACTAATTAATATACATGCAAATAGTGTATTTTGATTATAAAATATTGTAAGCAATGTAAGCTATAAGCTACAACGCATTTGCTGTTCAACAAAACAAATATTTCAGGAAATACTATCGAAATAAAAAACGAGTCACAATCAATGTTAAAAAAAGAAAACACTTAATGGTTGAATAATATCCATTAGTATGAATAATATATATGTATACATTTTTTTTTTTTTTAGTATTCAGAGTGTAGGCAATAAAGTAACTTGTCTATCGAGAATCGCCCATAAAAAGGGATACAGAAGTAGCAACCAACAAATGGCCGTGGAATGTTTGGAAAAAACATATCATTGTGTTCTTGTAATTTACTACAATGTAAAAACACCATAAACAATTTGAATGGCATTTTCTACTTAACTGGTCAATTCGACCAGATTTGTCAAGACGTAATCATCGAAGTCTATGTATTTTCATGTCTTTATATTGTTATTTATTTTTTGTTTATCTGTTAATTTATTGTATACATATATATTGGACAGTAAAAATTAAAAAATATACGACGAGTTTCGACAAATGTACCTACATAGCAACACTTACCTCTGACAATATAATAATGATAATGATATTATAATGTGGTGAATCAGTTATTTTATATTTTAGTTTGTCTAATCGAAGAACGAGAAATTAATACTCAATATTATTAACTAAGAGAATTTGCAAAATGGAGGGCGAAACATGACCCTATAACTGAGACTAAAATAAAATAATATTCCTTCATTTACTAAACGCAAATTTGTTTGTAACTTTTGGAGAAACGTTCAAAACAATTAAATAGGTAAATAAGTTAGTGTTTTTATGTTTCCCTAATATGACGTTTTAACAGAATAAGAAAGGTCAGCAACCGGAAAAAAAAATTAAGTAAGGTTAGCATATTCATATCGAATTACAAGTATTATATACATAATTATACGATATTTAGCTACACGAGTACGAATACGAACGGATAAAATCGTTTGGAGAGTTTGATCAAGTCCGTTTCGACGACCATATGCATACGGTGCAAGATCGTTATCGTGAGATCAACACCTAATATAAAATATTAGTTACCTATGTGAATTTGATGCTTACGTGGAAATCCGAGACACTCAATCGAAATTTCGACTAATTTATAGTGGTATATTATTCAGTAATTACAACGAATTTATTTAAAAACAACATACGCAGGTAATCATTTGGACGATCTGTCTCGACACCGAGCGGATAGGTTCATTTCAGCATCGCGAAACTGTATTGATTTATTTGAACGATTATAGTAGTATATAATTACAGAACGTATACAACGTAAATAAATACGCATATAGATAATGTTCATATCGCGTTATTCGTTAACACCGAAACGAGTGCAAACACACTAACCCCGTGTCACGGAGTAAGTATAATAAATAATAATATAACTGTTATTGATTTAATAAAAAATACCGTCGCCCGATCACGACATAAAAAAATCGACGCTCGAACTATAAATAACTGTACAATATTCTGATGTATTACCGTAGATTATAAATGCTACACCGTCTACACCTATTATATACATTACCTATATATAAATAGGTAAACACTATATAGTCTAGACACTAGACAGTATAGTGTTTATAAAATCAATGGTATTACATGGTTTGGACAATATACCTGTTATATAAGTATACCTGCCACAGTCGACGTATCATCAGAGTCAAGTACAGCTACTGCTAATAGCCTAATAGGGCGCGACTGTTGTGCGGACAGATTTCCCTCGGTCTTAAAAAATGTATACACACACAATTTATTCGTCTGATTTTTTACTTTTATTTCAGAGCACCGTCGCCGGACCGTTTTTAGATGAATGAAATCGGTGGCGCGCGTGGACAACACCGCTATAACAGCTCTACTATTCTCTCGCTTTATGTATACGTCGGACGGCGAGACCAAGACGTCACAGTAAGTACGTGCTCGCAAATATGTGTGTCGCGTATGTGTGTGTGTTGGCGCCACGAGCCTCAGTCCCTTTTATTATATTGTATTATCATTGTATGCGTGTCCTTTCCCCCTATATATATATATATTGGTGTTTCAACCACCGCTGACCAACACCATCCCCCGGCCACCCACGCCACCACCACCACCGACGAGTTTGCACAGTAGAACACGCCGCGGATGAAAATATGTAACGAATTGAAATTACAATAACAAATGAGTGAAACGATGAGAAAATATGAAATGCGTATCGTCATAATATATCTTCTCCGCCCTCTCGTTCACCGCTGACGATCAAAACGAATGGATTTTTATGAACTAAGCCCGAGTAAAAAACCCTACGCTCGAGTATGTACTGCGGTACATAATAGATATTAATATACTCTAACAAGGAATGTGTGCATACGCGTGTATTTTATATAATATTATAATATAATTGTTATTAAACGATTTGAAACGATTTAAGTATTACGAATAATGACGATGATAATATTATATACGTGATGGGAAATCGCTATACATATATTCAGCGATCGCTATAACATCGACATCGCTGATATCCATATTATTTATATTAATAATAATAAATATTAAAATAGTATACATATTATTATATAGTAGCGCCACGATAGCGGTATCGTTGTATTATAGTCACAGCGTGTGGCATAATAATATAGAAACTGTCATCGGCCCTCGCGGACGATATAAATAGTAGTAATGTTGAACTATATATTGTTATATTATATGCGTTTCGGCCGTTACACTACATAATAATATATAAACGAAAAATATATGTATCGTATAAATAAAACGTCGTGTCATTGCCGCAGTCTGGAACTCTGGAACAGACCGCCGCCGCCGTCCATTTGTTGATTCGTTTGGACGTCGCAGTCTGCGGCGGGCGAGAGTCGTCTCTCTCCTCGCCCGCCCGGGGATGCCGACGAGACGGGATATTCGTGGTGCGGCATGATGCCGAGGAGGGTACATCTGTCGTCTATATTACGTCTTAATAACGGTTTTCCGGCGCTCGCTCTCGAATTCCCAAAACGACGTCTAGTCCTTAAAAGCGTTTTAGCAGGTCGTATAACCGAAAGTTTTCTTTCGCTTTTTTTTTTTTTTTTATTATTATTTTCGTATTTACGGACGGACGAAACGAAATTTATACAAGACCATCTCCTCCCCGCCACTTATCGTCGGACGAGACGTCATTGCGGTAAACTCCAAAAATTAATCACGACGTCTGCAAGCATTATATAATATATACTCCGTGTTCGATTCGAGTCCCTCCCCGGTGACGAATCTTAATAACAACTCGAAAATACGATTGCAGTTCGTTTACATTATATTATATCGTAACATGTAGTAATAATACGGGACGAGATATCGACGCTCTCCGTCCGGGATATCGTACATTTTTCGAAACAATAGGAAAATTAAAACGGTTTTCATCCGTCGTCATTGTCGTCTCGTCGTGACCTGTTTACACGCTCGAATTACATTATATGCGTATGACGACCACTGCAACATGGTCTGTCCGTTCAATTAAAACTTCTGTATAAAACAATATAATAATATAATACAAGCTCCGTTGCGCGCAGTTCACAGTGACAAGTCCCGCCGACGACGATTAGATGGTACAACGAAGACGACGACGACGACGACAACAACAACACAATAATAATAAAATGTAATATTGTAAATATAATAATATTGTTGTGTATGAAAACAAAATAATAATAATGACGATAATATATAATATAATATACACGGTATGAGACAACTTTCCGTCTGACCCGGAAAAACAAAGTCCGCGATGGTGTTTTCCACGAGCGTTTTTCACGCGTCGATTCGAAATTGCCACTTCCCAGCTCGGTGGAGATTTCTTCTTATGTTTAATTTTGTTTTTGCAAGAGCAATAATATTATTACATACATTAATTCGATACGACTTTTATTGCGCCCGTTTCTCGCGGATACAGAAGTACGCGATGACTATTATAGTGTCACATCTGACAACGCGACAAACGCACATAAAGTATGTGATTGTAATATTAGGTATATAGAAAAGTACCATAATAATTATTGGCTTGAACACAAACGTTTCTGAAGTTTTCGGATACACGGGCAGTGGTTTTTTGATAAGATGATATTAATCGTGGCAAAACGTCATTGACGAGTGCGCGCCGGAGCTAACTTGGCTACGATATGACTTATAATCATATATATTATAAGTAGTCGGCCGATCTACGAAAAACAGCCAATAAGTCTATGAGAACTCATCTTTACACGGACTTAGTTCACACTCCCTCAAATCTCCCGTTAATATTACAATATACGTGTGTATAATACACGTACATTCCTCTCATGCGACGCTATTACAAAATAATATTATATTATATTATTGTGTGAACGGGGCCGGCTGGTTGGTTTTAATATTTTTGTCGTGCCTTTCGCTTAATTAATATTTTCTTATTTCGCGATGCGCACCGGTCTGGCGGTCCGCCGCGGTCGGTCACTGCACCGGTCGGCGATGCAATATAATAATAATATTACACTATAATGCTGTACCTATACTCATGTCGTTATTTACGGGTCGCATCTATATAGGTAGCACACACACACACACCGGTTACCTTATCACTATACGATCAAAATATAAGATATAGCGTCGGCGGCGAAACGTCACTGGCCCTACCGGTTTATCGCGCTCCGGAATCTCTGGAACTCGGAACGAAATAATGTACGATTTTACTTAGAAAATAAAACTCTAAATTCGTTCCCTGAAATTCCAGTGAGTAGACGTTTTCGTTTTTAATAAAAATATATTATATTAATAACGATATTAGGTAGTAGACGGCATCAACTATAATATGAAAGAATGTAAGATATCGCGGCGATACTGTTATAATTTAATTATCTCGTGTTCATCTATTTTTTATCAACATGCCACATGTTGAATTTTATAATTTATAACATAATATAGATACCAAAGTGCATTAATTACATAGATAAAAAAATATTTTAGTCGATGACATTATACGAATTATTATGAACAATATTAATAAAATAAAAAAAAAAACAAACCGAGGAAGTCGATTTTCTGTAGTCAGAGGTACAACTCTAGACATTTTTTATTCAAGTCAAATATAAATTAGTCGCTTTCCTCCAAGTATTTAAAAAATCCAAAAAAAATCAAAAAGAATTATAATATTTTACTTACTTATTACCAAAAAAAATATGACTAAAAATTAACACGAACTAGTTATAAAAATGAATAACATTTTTTTAAAAATTAATTAAATTAAATAAAGAATTAATTACCTTGCATTTCTCTAGATTTGCAGTAGTGAAACCGACTCTATAGTCTATATTTTCCGACGGAATATTTTCATACATAGAAAATGAACTCTCTACATCCATCGAAGTGATAGGTTCATACTGCATACAAGAGGTTTCAAATTAAAATACTAAATCTTTAATTTTAAAACGGTCGATATCGATGTACTGCAAGCTATATTACATAGATCGATAATCTATTATCTATACGTTTAGGTACTAAATTTAATAAACAAGCCGATAACGAAAACAATAATAATATAATATTCGCACTCTGAGTTTTTACAATACCATAATAAACATATAAAAATATTCACAGATGAATAATTAAAAAAGTAATAAAAAAGCAAAAAAAAAAAAATCATTTACATAAAAAAAAGCAAAAATAAGTTGGTTTATTTGGAATCAGAATGACGTGAAATGAATTTATGTATAAAAATTAGATTTCTATCGCGTTTATAAAAAAGAAGCATATTATGCTTTACATTCTTAGCCCTAGTGAGGAGTGTTCAATTTGTTTCATAGAATTTTTAACTAAGCCACTGATCGACAACGGCATATGGATATTATAAATATGATATATTTTTTATTTTTAAGTAATATTTAAATAATAAATTATATCATATGACTTATGAGAATTATACCGTTACAAATTTAATAACGGATCTAAGAAACTGAGTTATAATATAATATAGTAATGTAGTTTTGTATAATAGACTAATTAGACAGATTCAGGTTGATTTATTCGGTATATTATTCTATCCGCAACGCTCAAACGGATGTGTTTCAAATAATTATTATTATTATTACTCTATAATATGACTTTGTATGATTTTTTTTTTTTTTTAATTTAAAATCGAAAGGAAATTTTAAACGTTTATAATTACACCTTGGATTTACGCATTAAACAAAATATATATTATGTACATTTTCTATAACTCATTTGCATATATATTTGTTTTCATCTCGAGTACTCGCTAAATTCCACGGAAAAATATTTAAATAAATATTATAAATATCGCGATTACGAGCGGGTCGTTTACCAGGTCTGAGCGCCGCCGCGGATTATTGCCTATTTCATGTATTATAATACATGCATTATAATAGCAGACGATATACCTGTGCTCGCAACAATGTACTTGTATTACTATTATTATTACATTAATATTATTATCATCTATCGACGACTTTCTTCGACCGATGGTTACTCGGTTCCAGTCGGTAACCTATGTATACGCGCCACCTACCTATGTATATTATTACATTATATGCGCACACATAATACAGGGATACGTCGGTTACGGTGACGAACAATGGAACCCAGACCATTGTGTATTTGTGTGTGTGTTTGAACTCGCTCTTATAAAAATCTCCTTATGAATGTGACGTGCGGGTGTGTTCGTTCGGCGAGTGTGTCGCGTGTACCTGTACAAAAGCGAGGCGACGCTTAATTATTGGGCAGCCCGTAGTATTTGCATATAAAATCGAGGCCGTCGAAACTCTAAATCGTGGTTTAATTCATTTCGGTTCGTATTATTTGAATGAATCTACCTATCTATATACGACGCTCGCGTATAAAGTCACATTTTATAACATTTGTATAGGTGCCTATGATATGTTATTTTATGCAAGCACTACACACTTATATATCATTATAATAATATAGACGGTACCTATCTACACGGATATCATGATATTTTGTAAATGTCAAATTGAACGACTAGAGAAAATTTCATCGAACGTTTGTACGTAGGTATATGATCCTATCACAAACACAATAAGAGGAAGTTAGTCGGAGGAGTTTTGCAGATGGTACGAATTAGCTACTTATCATTATAGTTTTATTCTTTCATTGTTTCGTGGTCTACGGTTAAATGACCAAAATGACTGGTTTTATAAAAATTTAATATAATAGGTACATGTATTGAAAGTGCCTTGTTTTGAATTTATTTAGTTATATCTATTTGAGAATAGCTAATAAGCTATACCTAGCTTATATTATTATATTAAGCAATATAAATTAGAAAATTATGATAAATTTTATGAATTTACATGAAGTCGGTCATAATAATATTTTTATAAAATAAATTTGGCTTATTCAAAACTATTTCAGAGAAATTTTTATAATCCAATAAAAATCAAATTAATTTAAGTTTCAAATATTTAAAAACAAAAATATATAAGGTACGTATTAATAAATTAAGAACGCATTATACTTTCTTTAGACAATGCCGAATCGGCAATAGTAAAAGAACCCTGTGAAGAATGGTTTTGAACATTTCAATCCTAAAATTCTAAAATATAATTAAATTATACTTACCTTTAACCTGACCACTATTATAGCCTTGTCCATCAAGCCTCGATTAAAAACAATTTAGTCAAGAATATTTCAGCCGACAATGGATGTCGGTACCTATGTAAGGGAGGAGCGGGTCTACGGTTTTGATTATAGCCACGGTCAATCTTATGAACGTGGCGCTATTTAAAATTCCAAGTATGAACTCTTTATTATTGTAGTTTCAGCCACGGTGATTTGCTTGAACGATTTTTACCGACAATGTGATAATAATATATAATATTAAAATAATCATTTCCGTAGATTATTTGCACTACGTCGCACGCTTCGTCACGGACAGATATGTCTATAATAATAATATTCCGTTTAACCGCGTATAATATAATGCGATTTATCGCACGCCGATAGTCGCTGTCGCGGTCGTCACCGTGGCTGTCCCCCGTCGTCGATGCGTGAACATATTAGTTGACGGCGGTAGGTTTGATCGTTTCTGACGGGGTGATTTTTCTCTGAAACCCATAACATAATTCAACCGAAAACAATATGCAAATTTTCGAATTTTGCTCGCCAACATTAACTGACTTGACGCAGAATTGTCATTACGATATTATTTTAGTATATTGTACACTTTACTGTACAAAATACTACGCGACATCTTCGTAGGTAGTCCCATGAGGCTTGTTATTTCACCACTTTGACTTATGTACAGCAAACAATAATAATATCATCATGTGTTATAAAAATATATGTCTGTAAATAGCTAAAAAAAAAATAGAAAATATTTTGAAAATTAAAATATAAATAGGTTCATAGTGAAAATTTCAAGTTTTTGTGATATTTTTATTTTTTGAATTGTAATAAAGTAAAGAAATACGCATTTAGTCAAAATCTAGTTTAACGTAAAAAGTATTTTTTCATCAACTTATTGTGTACTCAAACATACAAAAAAAAAACACATCATTGTAAAATCAATACATTCATCTCTTCACTCAGAATCTAAAATATATGTTTTCATTCAAAAAAGTAAAGTCTTAAAAGTTATAACAAAAAAAAAAAAAAATATAAAAATTAAATTGTTTTTAAAAATGTTATTTCGCAATAACATCAAGTTTTATAAAAAATATATTTTCATAAAAGTTAAAATTTTTCGAAAGAATGAGTAGACATTAAAATTTATCACTATTTCTTAAAAATATAAAGTGTAATAATATAGTACAGAAATTTATTGTTAATAACACTAATAACCGTGTTTTAATGCTTAATACATTAAAATATTTTGAATCAGCATTATGTTATTGTACTATAAAAATTAAAAAGAAATTGTAGTCAAATATACTACAAAAATTCCAAATAAATCAAAAGCAGACAATCTTCAATAAAAAGCCAAAATTAATAAAATACCTAAGATCATAATAATATATGAAATATTACTAATAGCCATATTGTCCACATTATTACACACTATTATATTACGAATGCAGTTAATAGTTTATACATTATTCGTCGTACTTAACTTCACATAAAAAATATAAAAATTATTTTATAAAATCACAGCTCTTATTATAACATAAAATAGTGACCTTCAGTATTTTATGACGAAAAAAATTAAATATGAGATGTTATATAATAAGTGATGTTGAACGGCACAAGAAGGATATTTATGGCAGGAATTATTTTTTGATGAGAGAGAATAGATAATTTGTTTAAAAAACAGTCCACAGTAATTTTATTTTCTAAACATAAATCTGGGAAAGTTAATTTTATAGTTTTTGTTAAAGGTAAAGCAGGTAAACTGAGGATTTTATCAGAAGAATTCATGACGAAAATTGTAGACATAAAAATATGGCAGTATTCCGAATCAGTCAATAACTGTAATCACTTTTTAGAAAAGTTGACAGAAAATTTAATTTTAGAGCTTAAATTTTGGCATAGTATTTGTAAATCAATATGTTTTCGTAAACGATTTTTTAAATACTTTTCTTTTTTTCTTTTTGAGCGAAATATTACCACGTAAGTATTAAAATATCGAAACACAATCATCCAAAAGAAATTTAATCGAGTCAATCCTTTACGTACATAAAAAAAAATAATATAATTACTATAATTTATAAGCGTATTTGAACGTTTCTCAATCGCTATATTATAGCCACCCATTTAAATATTATTGTATATATTATATTATATAGTTCTTAATACAATATAATATGTCTTGAAGATATTTACGATAAACGCGTAAATCTACTCAATGTTTCGTATCCGATTATCAACGTTGTATACGAGTAAATTATTAAAATTAAATTTAAAAATCAACTAAATAATGTGAAAACCACTATTACAACAATATTACCTAAACGCAGTAAACATACGAAATACTTGTTATCCTAATTTTCAATCTCGAACGTTTAAGCTGTTATTACTTTAGAGGTTCATAAAATAATATTATAAACCTCTTCAACTATATATTGACCGCGGCATTATAGTTTTATGCTTTTATACATGCCGACTTCGTGGAGAAAAAAAAATGTTAAAGTCGAACGACATAAAAATTAATTTTATTGACGGAGTTGTTGTGCAAGACAAATGTACTTAAATTTTTTAAACAAACATAATATATACTTCTCCGATCGTATACAATATTATACTAACTACATTAATGTATATAAAACTCTATGTGTGTGTGTGTGTGTGTGTGTGTGTGCGTTATGGCGGAACCTATCCCGTACCGCTGTACCATATAATTATAAAGATAGGTAAATGTTACATCTTAGCTATTTGATTACAAACGTTTATTTATTTGTTTATTCAATTTTTCGATCGCGTGTGATGACGACGAGATATTTTAGTGTATAAATAATATGCACTATTGTAATATTAGCAAATGTATTTTATATTCAAATCATCTGTACGTAATTAATTCAATCGTGTACAAGAGACAATACGCGATTATATATTGATTCGTGAACGATAAATAAAAAAAAAAAACCCCGAAAGCGATTTTTTTCATCCCAAACACATGACGGACGTCCGTCACCCAACATGATAATATTTACCTTAGCACGAGCGCATTAACTGTACATTTCACCATATTCGTTGCCATAGAATATTATTGAGGGGTCTTATGAGGTACGGTCAACAGCTATATCGTCAGAAATATTTACCAAACCCTTTCAAAAAGAAACGAGAAAACTGTATGTCTCACTCGATTGACTAAAAATTGTCTACTAAATCGTTCACGAATATCGTTAGTTATTACCTATATAACGTCTTCATTGATTCCCTCAATTAGTATAGATAAAATAAACGGCAAAAAAAATAAATATATTTACCGATCTCGGAACGGTCTGATCTAATAGCGCGTTTTGTAGTTTCTATCGTCAATTCAAAAATCGCGGATTATGAAGCCGTCACGATTTATAAATTTGCAGTATCCACAATAATGCGTAAGTACCTACATTTCGCGAGATCATCTCCGTCGCCACCGTCGTCGTCGTCGTCGTCGTGTAAGTAATAACAGTAACAATGCCACTGTCATAATTATTATCGTTCTATACCCACGGGCTAAAAGGTACGACGCTCATCGTTTACCGCGACCAAAATAACCGACTACGTTTCGTTAACAGGTGATAAGGGTAAAAAAAAAACCATCGCGACGTTTACACGATGACCACCTACGAGAGCGTATTATTACAGCTCTAATAACGTCTACTACTACCACTGGTACCCGACGATATCGAAAACTTAAAACCAATAGTAATATTGTACCTACCGCGTGCAGTGAGTGCGTAAACGCATAGGTAATGATTATTGGAAAATAAAAATACCACGACGACGGTGATAATATAATATTACTATACGTATTATATGCATCGCGTCTGTGACGGTTATTTCCGAAAAAAATGTCATCGGCGCGCGTGTGCGTTTCTCTGTGTGTGCGTACGCCAGCGGCGGCGGCGGCTGTGACCGTACCACCGGAGAAACGTAGACCGGCGGCGGCCCGCCGATGGCGCCAACAGGATTGGGCCGGCGCGGAGCCCCCGCGCGCGTTCGTGATTTACAACAAACTGCATTCTTCACGTGCTTCACTCTCGTCCCGTCTCTCTCACTCTTATATTGCTCGGCAGTCGCCAGCGCTCCACGGTATATAATAATAATAATAATAATAATAATAATAATACTATAGATTATGTATATAATATATATGTGTGTGTGTGTGTGTGTTCAGAAGAAGATCGCACAGGTAGCCACTGACGCCGCCACCGCCGCCGCGTCGACGAGAGACCTTCACGCCGAGATAATGTGTCGTTTATGTGTGCGTACACGCCGTGTGCGTATGTGCGTCTTCCTTCCTATATCGTCAGTTTCCCGTGTTATATATTATTATTATATCTAAATGTTATCTGAAAAAAAAAAATATTTTCTCCCGTCTCTTTTACCATATTTTATGATAATATATAGACGCGTTACGCATTATGTTTGGTCTGCGTACGATAGTGAACCCGCGAAAATATAATATTATTACGACTATGTTATACTTGGCTGGGAATATATATATAAAGTGTAGTTGTAATGTTTCGTTTTAGTTTCTTACAGACAAGTGCAGAATTCAGTCGGTGGCCGGTGCATTTCGCCACACCTAAAATATCTGCTCTTATTATTATGCTGCGCAAATGGATGTTTTCAGAGTTCTCGGGTTGTATTTCTGATATATATATAATTCATGTCGTTGTCGGAGATCATATTATTATAAGTGTGAGTTTTTGCGCGAATACACTGTAATATTATTATTACTGTATAAGCTAAACGTCGATGCCGTTTCGACCTATAAAATATATTGTATTTTATTGAAGGAATTGAAAGTGATTATTTTCGGTGGTCTTAGACTAGTCCATCACATTCGTTAAATATATTATTTAGACGAGTTATTTATCAAACTCACCAACCAGGTCAATGATACGATGAATATAATGAAAACAGATTTGAATTTGCCGCCAAGTCAATTTAAAATTAACTTTCACACCTTTCTCATTCGATTTGTCTATAACCTCAGCAAAGAATAGAATATAGCAAATTTTAAAGTTAGCATTTTTCAGGAAGTGAATAAAATTAGCATGATTTACAATCAAAAATATGAAAAAATCAAATTTAATACCACCGCTTCTTATCACATAATAACAATATCATATTATTGAGCATTAGCGCAACGAGTTACGAATGACGTTGTTTGTTAATGATATTTCACAGAAGGGTGTAAGCAATTATTACATCATATGTTAACAACAGAGTAAAAAAAAGCGTTTTAGTATGAATAATTTCAGTTAAAAGAGTAGTAGTACTTACAAATAAATGGATAATACATATAGTAGGTATATCGATACCATGTAAATATGTAAGGGGTAAATGTTGTACATTTGTAAACCTCTAAATTGGTAATACAATGTAGTGAAATAAATACTTGAATAATTATATTCGGGTAAATTATGCTTTATATCGTATTTGATATTATATACAAATTGTGTTTTAACGATCAGGTGTTTTTACGGGTGCAAGGTGATTATTAGAATATTAACTTACATTTTGTTTTTACTGTGTTATACTGCATTGAATATGACAATTGACAATATAGTGTGTGTATGTATTTTCTACATAATATTTACTTCGATATTGCAGACTTATCAGATACTGTAGCAGAGAGTCAAACGTGCAGTCTAGCGTGTAACCTAACGAGGGTGCGACTATATGAGGACTGATAGATACATAACGAAGACACCGCATCACCTGCAATAATATTAAGGTTTAAGTTGACAAAATATATAATAATGAGACGACGAGTGAACTGCGGTGTGTAGTGAATTTCTGTATTATTATTATTATATAATAATATATGGACACATCATCATAGGTACAATAATAACATATTATAGACAGTCGCAGGTACACGCATAACATAATACGGTACACATATACGGATCCTGCTGCAATATAAGTATTATACGGTTTTTTCAGCGCTCCGTTGACGCCGCCATTCGTGCACTGCAATCGTCATCATTATATATGTGCGTATAGGTACCTGTGCAGTGTGTGTACGTCGGTGACGCTGTGCGTGTACCCATACGGTCGCAGCCGCCGTCGCCTCTGCAGCCGACGCCACTGCTAGGCCGCCGCCGTATTTTCACACGACCGGTGCGTGTGTGTGTATAATCGGTGTCCGGATAAGTTCGGTCGGGCGCCACCACACGTCATTCACTAACGCGACCCGTATGGGTCCACGGACGCAGACGCATTATATTATTATACCATCGTTATTATTATCATTATTATTACTATTATTATTGTTGTTATTATTATTGTTATTATGTGTATAGTAGGTATAAATGGTGCGACAAGACTAGGAGGAAGGTTTTGCACTGTAACAATAAAATGGCATAATACATTCTACCGGTGCTTCTGCAACGGGCACGCTAAACGCGTAGTAGGTACCTATAGGTAATAAGCGTCTGCTTGCGTTTTTTTTTTTAGCGTTACATATTATATATACGATTTTATGTACACATAGGTACTTATTACCTACTATTGTGGTCTTTTTTTTTCCTTTTTTTTTCCACCTATATTGCGACCCGTTTGAAACCCGCAACGGCACACCATTTCAATACATCACACATTACAATATAATATATTGGTTTATACGGATTTAGGCGTTTTTTACTCTTTAACAAAGTCCGTTATTTTATGCAGATTTATTGTAAAGTAGCGTATTTCATACGTCATTATCGTAGTTGTCGTCGTTTTACTGTGTACGTACAAATACTGAAATACATACATAATAGAATACATACTATATATGTGTTGCGCGCGAGTGCATGTGCTACAACACGTGGTAGTCGTCGAGTCGATATAATAATTAACACGACCTTAAACGCGTTTTATAACACACCGGGGTGTGATGTTATTATAATAGACGTCGCTATTTTCGTCCACTCGTACTCCTTTACACTTTAAAACCTCGAAAAACTGTGGTTACACCATGTATTAATAATTGGGTAGTACCTATATGCTATTGTTTGACTCGACTTATTTATGACTATGATATTCTATTTAATATTTATCTTATGAATATTATATCATTGTATTTGTCCACGTAAAAAACCCGTCAAGACTCACCTCCTTCAGCCTGAATGCTACACTTTGCAAAACTATTTGAATATCTTACCAATAATATAAATCAATAATTTCGATTTTTTATTATTATTATTATTTAGGTTAATCATAAAATATAGGTATTTGGAATAAATTAAGACAGCAACTGTTTGTGACCTTCAATTTTTTTTTTGTAGAGCAATAATTTTCAAAAATCAAATCTCAAAAATATTAATTAGAAGTAAATGTTTTAAAAATATTATTAATAAGGACAAACACAGAGATACAAAACCTTGTAAGTAAATATATATATGTGTGTACCTACACTACATTATCGATAATAATTCGATCTACGTGAATTAAATTATAATATATCATATTAATATATTAAATTATTATACCTTCATATTGTAATATTTTAATGATACATATAATATCGATTATTAATAATGATTATTATTATTATTAACCGATATTATTTTATTTTATCGCACTACTCTCTGGGTTTCTCAAGTCTGGATATCTTTTCTAACGTCATTATCATATACTATAATAATATATTATGTACTATTTAGTCTTTAGTTTTTACTGTGGTTGAGGATTAAACGGAAAACAAATTATATCAGTTAATTATACACTTTCTATCCGTTTAATTGCGATCTTATGGCTTTATAAATATCTTAAACGTTGTTATCTAAGTCAACTCAGCAATCAGTCAGGTATTATATGACATATATAAAGCGTTGATCTGGCTAAATAAGTATAAAATTCTTATAATATAATTATGTAAAATAAAATGTACAAGTTATTTGTTTATAACTTCGTCTTATCAATGGATGGACTGCATGCAAGCACGCAGGCATATAAGAAAATTGGACTTGGATTATTTAATTCTTAATATAAAAACCTAATTGTAATTTTTAATTTTTAATCTGTAATCTCATTATTTTAATTAATTAATTAATTAATTAATTTAATAAATCATATTTTAAAATATTTTAAAATTTTACAACATCAATCAATTGCAATCGAAAAATAAGTATAAAGGTAGAATAATAACCAAATTTAACGTTTGACGAACCTGTTATCTAATATAATAATACGTATGATAATTATTTTAACTATATAAAAATATGTTGACCTATTCTAAATTTAATGAATTAGGTAACTTAGTAATTAAGGTTTTAAGTATGAATAAATTAATGAGTGTTCAGTGATATGCGAGTATGCAGCTGTTTGAAAATAATTCCTATATATTATTTAAATGGCCCAATATAGAAGCAGGATTAAAATAATAGTTTGCTAACAGCATATTATTGATATGTAATTATTTAAATATAAAAACTTAAAACACTAGAAAGTTTATTAATTTATATGTTAATGTTCCATAAAGTGATATTAATATTATGTTCGATAAATGTAAGTACTAAGTAGGCCTCATAATTCATTGACAAGTTATGGTTAAAACTGCATTTTTATGACATTTTATGGTAAAATAAAATAAAACTTAATAAATTAAATTCTAAGTAATGTATTTGATTAAGTGCCAAATTGGTGCACTAAAATGGATAGAAAAAATATATGTCATTTTGGTGCTTAGGTGCTGCATATACCTATATAGGTACAGTGATATTTTAATATTTATAGTGAACACTTGAACAGTTTTATTAAAGCTAAATGCTTAAAAATATAATTATTTTCCAGTAAACGATTTTTTTTTAAAAATATTATTGAAAGAATAATTGCAATACTATATGAATTAATTTTAATTGTATTAATGTAATTTAGTTGTAGTATGAACTTGTTTAAAATAACAATACAAATCTATGTTTTTTAACATGATTTATCTCTATTATTCACGAGTATAATATTTATTACAATTTAGTTTTATAATATAATGATATGTTAACAATTCATAGAAGCACTTATGTATACAATATACACTTAAAATCAATTTAGCAACAGTTAGTTCAATGAATGCTAAAATTCACAGAAGAATCGTGCGGTTTCATCAAACTGTAGTATATAATAATATCTTTTAAAATAGACATAGGAGATAAAATAAAATTTAATTTAAACTTACAATATTTATCTGTTTTATAGCCTCCCGATTGCTGTATGTTCTCGGTTTATTTATATAATATAGTGTGGCTGTTGACACGCGTACGTCTACAGCTTGTGTTATTTTGCCAACTTTTAAATGAAAAATTATTCGATGAAAAAAAAAATAACCACGAGCATGAATTATGTGTTTCCGTTATCAATCATTAGAATTTTTATAATTTCAATAATACTAAAACGATCATTTTAAAGTATGCACGAGTAAAATATATTAGGTATATGTTATATTCATATTTTCAATACAATGTTAAAAAAAACGTATATAGAATGACTATAGGTGCGACTGGACATGTCGTTCATCTATCGAAAAAGTGTACGAGATGAATACTGTATATAGGATTAGACACGAACATATCAAAAATGCATTGAAAATTACCTAATCCGGTCTTGGAGGCGACTAGAAATTGGTCTGCCAAGGTAGCTATTAGTAATGGTTGATATTATAGCGGGGCCAACGTTATTATTATATTATTATATTATTTATAATATATATATATATTTAATACTTAAACGATAGTTTGATGAGTTATATCTTTTTTTTTTTTTAGTTACCATGGGAAAATTTTTTCGAAATAATAACTTGTGCGAATTAATGATATACATTAAACGGCAATCGGTTAGATCACAGGATGTCCTTGAGGGATCACTTATATACCATATTATATAAATACTCTGGACGGGTGGCGAAGGCAGTGGCCGTTTATCAGCGTCAAACTGTTGAGTCAAAATCAATAATGTCAACTTACGTATTATTATAAATTATAGTTGTATAAAGCATAATATACGTACTGTACAGGTTCCTCGATTTGCGTTGATTTGCGTTCCAGGTAAATATGACTCGCGAGCACCATACAAGCATATAATATTATATATTACAATATACTGAATACGTATATATTATTATATATGTGTTTACGCGCTCACATAAAATGGCCGAAGGTTGTATGTAAATGCGCGTGTATACAAATATACATACACATTTATATATTATTGTACATAATATATATTATATATTAAATATATGTGTATGTATGCGTATGCATGTGTGTGTGTGTGTGTGTGTGTGTGTGTAGCACGCATTTATATCAAGATCGTTATTCGACCAATGAAAACGATTTCATGCACGACCGGCTCCGGTAGAAAGAAGTAAATAAAGGATACCAATCTCCACTTGTACCGTGGTTGGTGCAGGTTAGATCCTGAACTCAGTGAGTATTCTTTTTTACCGAGGACAACCCGAACCGAAAAATTCTCTTCGGCCGGATACATGCGGAGTTTGAAACGGAACCACCTACCGCAGTTTTTATGCTGCACAGATTCGTGTATTTTACTATATACGAATATCGTAATGGGTTCCATACTGATATAGTTAAATTTCATGGTCCATATACCAATTATTATACTTCTAAAAAACATAAAAACCACTTTCACTAGAAATTCGAATATATATCAAAAAAATATCTACATTTAGATGGAGATTATCAAAAAAAAAAAAAAGAACGAGATTATGTGGTTATCCATATGGATATAATTATTATGTATATATTACAAGTTACTATATAATAATTATGAAATTGCAATCTCATCCAAATCGTTTAGGAACGTTGAGAGACTGCGGAAGAAATAAAACTTGTACCACGGATCACGATGGCCATCGTGGCTGGTTCTGAAATGTATAATAATATTATAATGAATTGTGTGTATTGTTTGAATATCAACGATGATACATTTGCATTAAATATTTCAAACCGATACGGTTTTTATAATTAATTACATTATAAAGACAAGCCAATGCATTTTATGCTTAAACGGTGTGAGGGGTTTAAACGAGATCGTAAAATGCATCCTATATGCATTATATGAATCCGCCGCGGTAACGAGTCCATAGAAAAACATACACATTATAGTCATATATTATATTATAAAGAGTATAAAGAATTTAGTATTCATATTATAGGTACACATAATATTATAATAGCAACGTTCAATTGTTGGTTTTAAACTGCAGTGGTCTGTGATTACGAGAAAATCTCCGACGGTTCGTTCAAAATAGAATGGATTTAGAGTGCATGTACGCCGTGTACGCGTAATACAATGAACGCAATGTGACAATATGCAACATTTACCCTTTTTATTGAGTTTTATACTTTTACTGTAAACCTTCTTACCTGAAAATATCTCAAAACTGTTCTTATTATATTCACCGATTGGAATGTATCGGTTTTTAGTCCCATTATGGTTGTATAGCTTAATATAATATAAGTACCTTTATACCATATAGTAATTATAATTAAAAATAATAATTTATTAACGAGTAACTATTCTACTCGTAATACATATTTTATTCATATCATGCGTAAAAAATGGAAACCTACTTTTAAGAAAAATTAATATCTATACGAACACTGAATGTTAAAAACCATTGAAGGTGATAACTAATATTATAGTAACATTATATAAAAACGTCTGGTTGTAACTTACTATGTCACAACGTCGAAGAAAAAACACTTAATAATTCATGATAATAATAAAAAATAAATATACGAAAGAATGTACCTACCGATAGACTAATGTGGAATGGTTTTTAGAGAGAACGAGAAAGTATAATACAGAAGAGTTTCGACTTAGTTAATTGATTTTCTCTAAACACAACTAACCAGTTCTGTATTTTAATTAAAACAAAAATTTTAACTTAAATTTAAAGTACTAATAAGTTTATTTTGAAAAAAATAACCAATAGGTATTCAATTGCTTTTTTAAGTACCTAACTTTTTCAAGTTTTCGTGTTTTTGTTATTTTCATTTTGAACTTAATAAATTTATAACTACTCATAGGTACTCTTTATGAAAATTCAAAACCATTTAGAAATTGACATTGTTTATTGTGTAAGCTTGTAAGATATTTAAATGTGTATAGTAAGTACACATGATTATTGGAATCTAATGCGGGTATGAATGTGGGTATGAATGTTTGGTGTTATTTATATTTTTGTTTAACTATAATAAAATCAGTCGATAGAACCGCATAAAACATGTAAAATACTTTTAAGGCAGTGAAAAAAAAAATTTAATTAATATTATGTTATATATGATATACCTATTCTATATCATAGGTTATAATATATTTTATAGTGTTATACAATTAAATTACAGCATAAATATCTGTTATACCTAAACGGTATATTTACTATGATGTCAATAATTTTAATAGCAAACCGATAAGTAAACCGTTAGTGGACTAGTTTTACCAGTTAATATTATACCAACATATTGATTACGTCTATGCGTACCTGTATACTTATATAAAAAAATTTCAAAAATAATGATGGAGCTTTAGTGAACTGAGTATTTTACGAATAAATGACAATTTAAGAATGTTATCTACCATAATAGTATCATATATATATATATATACTTAATGCGTAATGCGTAGAGTACGCATTATTACACATAATGCATAGTTTTAAGGGTGAAACTGATGTGTAAATGTATTTAATACCATATATTAAACGACCCTAAAATTATATTATCATATATTTTCAACACCCACCTGGCCCTATACTAGAATTATTATGATATAGGTACATACTCTGAGATAATGCGCAGTACCATGATTATTTAATGGTTACGAAAAGAACCATTATGATATTATGTACGATGTGAATAACCAATTTTAATGGTATAATTATATAGACATAATGTAATATTATAATTAATGGTATATTAACCGTCTGCTGAAAGCGTTGTCAAAATTTTATTTTCTATATTACGTATATTATATTATAATTTCTTTTTTTTCTAATAATATTGTTATAATATGTTTACAACCTGTGCATTAGATTTGATAAGTGCAATAGGTAAATGTGATGTGTAGAATATTTGGGATCGTCAGGGGAAGATGAGGTGCCCATAATTGTATAAGTACCTACTCGTTCCAAACAAACAAATACATTATAATATTATAAGTATCTATTATGGTATTTTCGTTTAAACGTTGTTATGTCTACCTGATAACAGTAATAATCATAATTATACTGGAATGTGATAATATAGTGACGTGTTTACGTTGGATTACCATTTCACCTCCTCACGCGCCAGAACCTTTTTAACACTTTGTATTACAATTTTTTTTAATTAAAGAAATGTTGATACGAGTGCGTATGTATATTATCCGAGAGCTGTATTTACACTAATCGTATTATTTTACTCTCAGGTTTTCACTACCAATATCTGACAGAGTTATAATATAGACTGTATACAAATGGATAATTAGTCCGCGTACACTATAATTAATTAAAAAAAAAACAGAAAAGTAAATTAACTTTTTTTAACAGAGTTGACTTAATAGTGTTTCCCCGTATTAAATTTATTATTTGCTAACGATATATTTTACTTCCAACTCATCTCGCGTTCACTCGACTCGGTTATTTTCACTGACAACCTTTATTAATATATATAGGTAGGTAGTGAAGCTTTATACGCGTATAATAAGCGTCTTTCTCCTCCCCCGGGAAGTGTTTCGCACTGGTTTCGGGACGACGAGGGACCGGTGGAAAGCGAACGGAAATCGGGCGGACTGTAAGAAACCGGCGGCGGCGTGGAGGTCGGCAGATCCGAGAAAAACGCGCGTACCGGCGGCGGCGGCCCGAAGACGCGCACGCGCCCGGTGCCGATTGCACGTGTGCGATCGGGCGCCGGTACGACCCACTGGCTGGCCAGCCGGGCGCGGCGGCGGCATAGGTGGTAGTAGCGTCGTGTACAGCGTGGCGCGCGCACACAGAGCAACGGACACACACTTGCACCACATTTATCGCGATATTATATTATCGTCGTCGTGTTATCGCGCGAAATTTAATATCGTATATTATATCGTTTTTGTAACGGCGAACGGCGAATTCGTAGTACAGTGCGACTTGAACGGCGACACGACGCGTCCGTCCCGCGCGACACAGCGCCGCCCGAACGCGTAAAACACCCGAATTTCGAGTGAAAAATATTCGAAATTTTTTTCTCCATTAAGTCCGTCCGTCGCCGGCGTGATACGATTCGTGATGACATAATAATGTTGTATGTTGCGATACGTCCGACGGTTGTACTTACGACATAATAATATTATAAAAATTATTATCGTATATACGGCTACCTTATCGTCGCATTGCGATCGCCGTGTATTTCGTGCGGAAAACATTGAATAATTGTTATTGTCGTGTGTTATTTTTCCTAATTACTTACATTTTTTTTTTAATGGTGACGATTATACATATATATATATTTTTTTTAATCACAAGCCTCGAGCGATATCATTATTGTATTAATATATTATTTATATAAGTGATTTTTTTTTTTTATTATTTGTAAAACGGACAATTTTTAATAAAACAATTTTTTTACGTGAAAATATTTTTTGTCAGTGTTTTGTATTTTTTTTTTAAATTTATTCATTCGTTCTCTTACGATTTTATGTAAACCTAATAAAGTGTGTTTTAATTATAATTATTTGTTTGAACTTAACTTCGTTAGTAAATTATTTATTAAAATATTCTTTATCCAGAATTTCGCAGTATTTCGTTCAAGGTAAGATTTGACTTTTATTCATCATGTATTATTATTATATTTTGTAGCTATACGTAAATATGTGTTCATACTCGTTAAGTTATGCAAGATAAAATATTTAAGGCGGTTTATACTATATGAAACATAAAAATAAATGTCAAAATTTTTATTTTTTATTTTTATACCTACACGAAATAATTAAAACTAATAATGAAGGCAGGCAAATTATTGATTCTTTCGAAAATGCAACGAATTAAACATAGATAGACTTGGAAAATCTCGTTTGATATCAGATCCACGCGTATTCCTATATAAAATTATATCAGCTTATATCGCGATAATACAATCGTTAATCTTTCAGAAAACCCGACAATTATAATCATACAGCCATAATATGTATAGTTTAGTATAAAATAATCGTGTGACAAATTATAAAGGTGATAAACGTGTAGACGTTTGGTTACACCTGAAAAATCACAAACATATATCTTAAATAATTTTTTAAAATGTATACTGTTGCCGTAGGTAGTAAAAAATTCATCACTTTATGTCTAATACATATATTATTAAATCCAAGTGTATTAAAAAATGTACAGAAAAAAATAATATTTCGTTTAACACTTCATAATAGGTACCTATACGTATATGAGCGTAAATATATATAAAATGCATTTATTGCAATTCCATAGTCAGCGGTATCTCGTGTACATGCAATAAAAAATAAAAAGAGTTAAATGACTGCAAAGTACATGTGGTCCCAATTCCAATGACCGATTCGAAAGCTATTTGAAATACCGGTTCGCTGTGTCTGCATGTCGGGTGTGGAAAGCGATAATTACGACCTTTTATTATTTGTAGAATGAAAAAGTTTAATAAACAAAACGAAGTAAAACATTAATTAATCATTAAAAAAAAATTGTCGATGATTGATTGACACGCGATATGCTCGTACGAGATAGCTATCCCCGAATGTCCTCAAATATTTCATTGAAGTAGAAGTATAATATAATATTAGAATAAAGTGAAACATATTTTATGAATTTCTGATGACTCATCAAATAGTATATGCAAATACTTTAAAATTGTAGGTATTATAGTTTATATTTTAATAAATATTTTGGTTATTTAATAATAATATGACCTCAAATAATATTACACTATTTATTTAATTTTTTAATTAATGTTATACCTATGAAAATTTACTTGGTTTGATAAAATTCATTAATTATATAAAATCTTATTTATCTTATAATTTTATTTAAAATCGATAGGATTTTATAATTTATTAATTTAATTTGCTACACAAAAATTTTAAATAGAACATATTATTTTCGTTATCTCAGTTGTAAAGATCTCCATTATTTAAATGTAATACCTAAATTTATTAGAAACAAATAAAGTTTATTTTTTATGTACATCGTAATCAATTATTATTATTATTGTTATGAATAAAATGAATGAATTAATACTATAATTAATTTCATCATTATTGATTTATCAATGAGTAAAATAATTTTAAATCTGATTGTGAAGTATCATAGCAAGATTAAATGTAAAAACATTTGTTATTTTCAATAAATAGTTGATACTTGAAATAAACGTATATATTTTTAAATGTTAAAATCAAATCTGCAGTAAAAGGAATATTGTTTTACGGGTATTCTATATTTCTATAATCTATAACAGAAAATGAGAAAAAATGCTTACCGTGCATAATGATACATTCGAGGAATAACAGAAATCAATGCAAATAGTATATTATAGGTACAACTAAAATGAAATAATTACAGTATATCGGGTTTTTGTATACCATGTTGTACACTGCAATTTTTAAATATTATATTATAGTTAAGTTGATAACTAAATCGATATTATACATAGGTATTATTATTTATAATTTAATAACATATAAAATATATATTTATTACACACAAAATAATTTGTTTATCGTTTTTTACATTATTTTTCTTATGAAAACGTTTATTTGATATTAAGTATATTATAATACAATTCTGCTCCAGGTTTTATTCCGGTCAAAACGGACTAAACCACGTTCCCTCTAACAATATTATAAATAATAATAATAATAATAATAATAATAATATTTCGACGGAGTGACAAAATAACCCACTCAGTTCCTCTTTAAAACGAATAATAAATTTCTATTGCAATACAATAATAATAACAACATAATGGGGCTACTCTTTGCGCACACGCGGTTAATGTGCGCGGTCGAGGATTAGGACCGGCGGTGAATTTTTTTTCGTTCGACCGTCTGTTTGTTTGTTTGATGGTTTGTTTGAATAGTGAACACATTATAAGGAGTACTACGTATACGTACGTGCGGTAGCGAAAATAAATGATCCACTCACGTACGATATTAACCCGACCGAACTACCCCGTGACTCGCGAGTCATCAGCTGTAGTACTGACGAAACTTTAAATCCTCTAGAACAAACCATTATAAATTGTCCTGTCGTATAAGGAATACCACGATATTTTACCGTGGGACGGTTTAGAGTTTGATTTTCGGAGGACCTTTAGTCTCAAACAGTTTTTAGATACATATATTTTATTACCATTGTAACTTAAAAAAACGATTTATTTTTGATTTACAAAGTAGTATGGACATATACATGATTTAAAAATTATTTATATACCAAGACATCTATAATTTTTTCGTACATTTAAAAAAAAAATATGTAGTATATATATGTATATGGAGTAATATTCAACAATCATGACGTATGGTAGCTAAAGTTTTTGTAACGCGTTTTTATTAAATACTATGAATTTATGCTTGTATTTATACGAATTCCGAAAAGAATGATAGACCTCCCTACCCAATACTACGTTCCGGACAAGACGAAAGATTTTTGACGCAACCGCACTCGTTGTACAATACATAGTATTGAATATTGATATTATATTTTGGTTGCTTTGAGATACGGTCTGCAGACTCCGTCTCAGTAGTGTGATCCACGGAGCTCTTACAAAAACAGAGACAATGATATTTCAAACGATGCGTATAAATGTTGCTACTAGTTTAATGTACAACACAAATTTTGAACGGCTACAATATCCGATTTTACAGTAAAGGTCGTTTTCAAACGATTTGGAGACTGTATCCACGATACGCCGAGAGGCGGTTACTCTATATCGGCAGACCACTGCAAACGACTACGACGTCTGTAAGCTCGTAGTGTACCAGCTATAACCGTATTTCGTACCGCGTACTATATTTATTTGAATTTCAGACAACGATTTTACACAATTTGCCAGTAATGATATTTCTTTTTTAAAAAATACATTGGTGCACTGCACTAATCCTCTAAATATGGCACTGGTCGGGTGAGATAACCGGCGCAAACGATTTAAATTTCTAAAGTGAAGAATCGAGTTTTCCGCGTGGTCGTTGATCAAACACTTTTTACATAACCACGCGTCGTTTTATGTTGCGACATAAGACTTCACCACTTAAACTTCAGACATAAACCCTGAAAAATATAGATAGCATATTATTTGATTTGTTGCTCGGAGACGGGCAAGGGAAGGTATTATATTATTATATTGTATAACCGAAGATAATAATATTATGCTTGCGCATCGGATTGGTCTTAACATACTATCGT
The DNA here is from genome assembly GCF_020184175.1 of Aphis gossypii. Lineage (NCBI taxonomy): Eukaryota > Metazoa > Arthropoda > Insecta > Hemiptera > Aphididae > Aphis > Aphis gossypii. The sequence goes on from NC_065532.1 coordinate 38,096,711, forward strand.
ACAAATTTGAAATTACAGATATTTTATTCTCTCGTATTAAACTTATAAACTTGCACATTACTTACTGAAGTTATTACTGCAGATATTATTAAAATATTGCGTTTATACGATTCATATATTCTTTACATGGAAATAGTACGTGCAATATATGGGTTGGGTATACTTGGGTACCCATATAGTATATTCTTCATAATAAAAAAACTCCGAGCACGGGAACCGCGGTCTTCGAAAATTATGACGGTGGCACAGGTCTGCGGTTCCAGCCGCAGTACGTCGTAAGATAAGTTTTTCAAAGGGGTTGGTCCGTCTGGCTGTATAATAATATAATATTATTGTCGCGTACTTATTTATTCGTCAGTTCGGCGGTCGACTCCAGACGTCTCGACTTAAACGACGGGAAATAAAAATATTGTGACCCGTTTTCGAGATCCAAATGTTAATTTATATAATATCGGTACATTTACCGCGATATGTTATATGCGCTATATAATATTATATTTATTATTATTATTTATAAATGCGTGTAAAACGTATATACGTATACTGATAATATCATTGCGACGACAGATTTATAGCGATCGTGGTTGTTTGCCGATTTTTATATTCGAATCGTCCGAAATATCCGTTAGCAATGTCTCGGTGCAATGTATAATAATTACTGATACGAGACATTTATACTTTTATAGGTACTACCCCTATCGCAATAATATTGTGTTATGACGTCAATATATTTAAACGCCATTGCTCATTATCAACAGCTTAATACTTTACCCTGCACGTTACATATGAGACGATTCGATTTATATATAGCAGCCCGAGAACTAAATTCTCTATTTTGCGGTGCGTAAACGAGCAATATTAAGATAATATATATATTACAACAGTTGAACGTTATCATTACAATTTGGATTTACGCTCATCAATTACACAATATGAAATGCGACATTATAGTTTTCAATATTATTCGTGCAGATAAAAGCGATTTCAAATAAACAAATAAATTTGTATCTTTTTTTATTTTAAAGGGCGTTTCGTCATTCTTGTGTCCGTTAAATAACTTATTGTTACTAACGCATTTTTATTATTTTATTTAACGATTACAGTATTTAGAAATACATAACTCTAATTATAATTATTGACGAGCAGTACTTTTTTTTGTTTATCTTAACTGTCTGAGATTAAAAAAAAAACTTTGTGTTTTTGAAAAAATTCTCTAATAATCAACTTATGGAGGTGATTTTTGTTGATATCCATCAATACATATTCAAACAGTTTATGTAATATTACGAATAGGAATAGTATACTTTTATACGTTAAATACTCAACAAATAATTCATATTATACCTATACTACATAATTATAATATTTCAATGATAATAGTATAAGTATACCGAGGACCGTAATAATGCATAATCGGTGTACATTACTAATAGGTACACATTATTATGTACATTACACATTGATGATATATACTGTTATAATATAATATGGAATGTATGGAATTATGGAATGAATTAGTACAAATTAATATATTATATTTTACTGTTTCACTCATAATACACATGAGTGTATAATATGTATTTCTATGATATTCCTGGGCATAAATCATCTTGTCGAATGGCGCGAGTATGCAGATATTATTATATCGTACTTGACTAATAGATTTAATAGGTTATATAAACAGTAGGTCACATATTATATTATTAGTTATTATTATACACAATAATATGTTTACGATAGGGAGGGGGTAGATATTTTATACACATTCAGAGAATTTATCGTATATTTTTACATTTTCTGGAACTTGCAGAGGAAAAAAAAAACACTAAAATCTGATGATATAAATTCTTTTTAAAGATGAACATTTTACATAATAGTTTAGATACATGTAGGACGTAGGTATGTTATAAGTGTTAAAACAATTAAAAGTATTTTCCGAAGACTAATACAATCAAAAATAGAATAGCACGTATCTCGATCATTATTTAAATGATCTGCGGATGTACATATAATTCTATTTAGATTATTCTATTTAAATTTATTATTTAAAAATTCTGATATCCGTCTAGCGCCTATTCGATGGTAATAATTATTCGACAACATAAAGTGGTTGATGAGTTAGGAAAAAATATTCCACTAATTATATTATATTATGTAAAAGCATGTGACTGATTGCATACAGCTTAATGTGATTTTGATTAATGATTATATTATTGTATTATAGTTTGTAATTCGATGTAAATATTATACGACTATCATCATAAATTTCTGGAAAGTGCATTATAGTATAACGTCGTAAAAAGTAAGAAAGTTACGTCTGGATAAAATTAAATAAGAAAAAAAGGTCATAACTAACTTATGTGTCTATAGGTACTATTTTTTAATCAATCAATGGACGTCTATAAAATCGATATTATACGTGTAACTATTAAAACCGGGACTTTTAACGATAAAAAAACAAACCCGTGTAACTTATATAATAACCGAAATAATTAATGCAATTCGAACTTGAATAAATCTGAATGAACGTCAGAATCTACAGATCAATAACACAATAATAGATAATTTAATTTAAATTCAAAAAATAATAAGAATTAATTTATAAAAAAAAAAAAGTTCTAGTGACATATCAAATTGTACATGAAATATTATGATATAAGAAGCGTTTGCATGTTGATCTATTATCTTATATTTACAATTGCAGATTTTAATATGCAGGAAACTTTATAAAAAGGTGTAGAAACAGTTAGGGAGGTGCATAGAGATACGTTCAATGTTTATGATAATAAATTATATTTTGCAATGCCACATGACTTTTAAGTGAAATCTTTATAGACATTATGAGTCACTTTGCTTTTGATAACCAAAATACAAAAAAAACATTATTGCATCATTGCATATAATATTATTTATTATATTAAATATAGAACAGTCTGAGTCAAACATCTAAGTACACAAGTACAAAATATAATTTCATTATTAAATCACTTCATCACTTACAGAATAGGTTGATTTTTTTTTTTTTTTATAAACACAGTTGTCGATTTATCGTCAGTATAATATACAATATACATCATACCTAATACATAATATTACAATAATGTTGTAACATACAATAACTTCGACGACAGACAGACGCGTTCCGTCGGTTTCGTATTATTTAGAATAGTCACACTATTATTTATGTGATCCAATATTATTATTATTATTATTATTATATACTACCGAGTATATGTGCAGCGTTGGTGTGTTGTCTACACGTATATGACGGGCGCGTGTGACAAGACGAGCGGTCGCGTAATAATTTATAGTACTATTGTATAATATTATTTAATCGACGACAAAACTAAACCATTTTTCGAGTGTTTTTTTTTCCGTTTCACACGCAGAGTGGTGTCAGTCAGTCAGTCGTCAACGTCGATTATTACTACGATCGTAGGCCGCGCGGACGATCGCCGTTGACGCGCGGGCGGCTAACAACAGATAGATGGCTGTTTAAATAAGTAATTTTTTTCCATTTTTCTTGTGGACACATTTGGTGAAAACAGACGGTCGCGTCGCTGCATGTGTGACACTAAAACGTAAACAACTAAAACTTTACATAAAACATAACGTACGTGGATTGTGGTCAATCACACACGGCGAACTTATGATTATTATTGTGAAATAAACTATACTTAATAAAATACTATCATTATTTAATGTTGTATTTAGGTGTATCTACCTATACACGCTTGATATTCGACAAATTATAAAAAAAAAACCGTCTTAAACTATAATTTAATGTAATAATACATAACTAATAATATTATGTAACATGTGTTTTTTTCCTGCTCGCGTTAAAATATTATTACATACTCTCGTATTATCGCTCTTCAGATAAAATTTGCGATTCAGATTGATAATAATATATTACACTCTCCGCAGCGGCCACGCGTACGATTTCTGTTCTATATACTATTATTATTATGATAGTAGGTATCTACCGTGTAGTGTAACGTTAAACCGTCAAGTAGTCAGTCGGTATATATCACACACGTTATGAATACGACGACAATATAAAGGTTCCGACCACCGTATAAAACGTAATTAATTATGTATTTTCAAGTATTCTGCGATTCGTTTAAAAATCTTTAATACCCGCGTTGCTATAATAATTATTGTGTCGTGTTCATTTCACGCCGTCGATCGCGCGACAACGTTTTTGACCCGAGTTTCACGGCCGGTTCTAATTGCGTAAGTTTCCCGAACGTTTCGATCGTTCGATCACACCTCCCGACCGTCATTTCCACTCGATTAAATCGTCAACAGCCAGCTAATTGTATATAATATATATAAGTGTGTACTAACGAGTCTGGCGAAAAACCAAAAGATCCCAATGATTTCCATGTGGCGGTTTTCGATTGTCACGACGATATCCATGGTATATATAATATATATAATACAGCTGCATCTGGTAACGACTAAAAGTTGTGACCCAGAAATCGTCAAGTCCCACATCGTTAAAAAATGTATTTACAATCCGAGCGCAATCGTTTTTGGATTACATTCTTATTCCGCGCTGTATATTTAACGAACAAACATACGTATATAATAATAATATGTACGTAATACGTATATTATATGGCGTCTTATATCAACACCGTTTTATGTCGATGAAAAAAAAATCCTTTACTGAATTTCTCAAGGGAATTGTAAATTATTGTTGCCCTACGAATTCGATAGCAAGATTTTCTTCTACAGATAAACGTATTTTTTATTATTATCATTATTTATTTAGCCTCGGCAACGATGGCCAAAAACCCATTTTAGAATATTAAACGAATATATTGCGTTCTAATACATTTCGGCTTTTTTGCCACATTTTTAATCGATTCGCCCATCAGTTAGTGAGATAAGAAATGATCATATTGCTATATTATGTACACGACACAGTAAGGTGTAATAATAACAATATTATAATAATCATCGGATATCGGTATATCCTATAATTTATTATAATATGAAAACAGTATAGATTAGAGAGTGCCAGTAAAGAGCAATAATAAACATAATTCGCCAATATAATAATAAATGTGTTTGGCAGGTAAATGTACATATCATTATCATACATTTATGAAAAATCGCAAAAATATATGTATCTAAAAACGTATGATGTAATAAATTATAATGGAATGAATAATTATGATGGCGAGAATAGAGATAAGAACACGTGCCTAACAATCGGGTAAATTATTTTTATTTTTTATAAATATACAATTAAATGTCTACAAAATAAAATATTTCAATTAATAATATCATATTTTTATTCAGGTACCTACATGTATACATTTTACACTATATATTATTGATAACCGTTCATAAAATATATCAATTTAAATTCCATTCATGCTCATAAATATAAAAAAGAAAAATATAGTAATAATTATTATTGCTTAATACGTCCATATAAATAATAGTTTATCTTTTATATCTATCACACTAAAAAATGATAATTCTATTTATACGGTCGATGAAATGCAATCTATTAGGTAGTTGTTTTTATGAAGTCGTTCAACACATATAATAATATACATATTTTATGCAATGTGCATAAATAGTACTATACGTTAGCTGGTCTTAAATAAATATATTATAATATCGAAATGCCCGTAAAGTAAATTTAGGTGTCTGCATTTTAACTGAACTCATTAATTTTTTCAATCAAATAGTTTGAATTCTATTCGTAATGGACATCCATCGACATTTGAGGTCATAAAAGGCCAAAATCCACGCAAACGCTTGCATAACACTGGCTGCGGTAGCGCTGTTACGTGTTTCACTCTCTAAACTTTCGTCATTGATTATTAATAAAACTTATTAATACCTACAAACGTTTGTTATCGTGATATTTTCATTTTAATACTTATTTATTCAAATCAAGTTAAGTTTAGTATAATAATATTATTGTGTACGTTTTAAAATTATTGTCTGTTTTTTAAACGGTACAAGTTATTGAAAAATGTGCTAATAATAAACATAAATGTAATACGTAAGTTACTTTTTACGTCCATACGGACACTAATGATAATATATTTTTAATCATATTACTCACAGACAATATTGCATACAATTTCAATAATGCATGAAAATTGCATAATATGGCATAATATTACGTAATAAAAATGTTAGATTCAGCTTTTACACAAAAAATGGTCGGTGAAAATGCTAAAAATATCCATCTATTGATTATTTATAGATTAGGTACTGCAATGTAGACATTTTAATTTTCCTGATGATCCTTACCTAATCAGCGTATTTGATTATGTTTCTCGATAGCTGGTATTAAATAATCACAATCAAGAGTATTATCTAATAAAATAAAAAAAAAACAGAAGTTAGGTATAATATTATAAGCATACTGTATAAAACTAATAAAATAACATAACATATATTTAGATGTAAATATTTAATTTCTCTTAACATATTATAATAATATTATTTATTTATGTTTAGAAAACAAATTTAACAACATATTTTTATGTTAGAGAAATAAAATATTTTACAATTTTACATACCCACACTTGGACATGTACAACGGTCTACGGGTCATTAAAACGTAATGTATGTATTAGTAATAATTATTATTTTTCTATAATATTATCAAACTAAAATTATTATTATTATAATTTACGAAAAAACAAGGACCATAAACTATTATTAAAAATGTACTCAATTAATCTTTAATTGTACAGTTGATTTAGAAAATATGTCGATAGAAGTAACCAAGTATAACATTCCTATTTCTTAAATATTAAATACTTTACGAAAAATTTTATGTATAGGGCAATCTTATACGTGTATTTAATGCTTAAAACTTGTGTAATAACAATAATGTTTCCGAGAAAAGTTAACTGTACGTTCACATCTCATTAACTATTTTTTTTTCGGAAAATCGTATATATTATGATTCATTCACGTGCTCGTGTTCTTACTTAAAAAATGGAAGATAAATCATAAAACAAACACTTTACATTGGATTAAAAAGTCAAAAACTTCTGGAATTTGAAGTGCAGTACTGTTCTATAAATTCTTTCGTATTATTCGCTATCAACGCAATTCCATGCGCAACAGGACGCTAATAAAGTGTATAGTTCGTGGTTGGAGTAGGGAGGGTTAAGACTCACGTATTATTTTAATTTTCTAAATTATTACCTATACAATAACATATACCTAGGTACTGGTATAGTTCCATAATATCAACATATCGGCATACTTTAGGACAAATATCCCTAAAAACGTAACATATATTACATTATATTTTTTAATAGTTTGAGATTAAAAATATATAAATTATATTATTTTATATATTTTTATCATGGAACTATTTTACTATAATTTATTAAAAAAAATCATGTAAATTTACACAGATACATATGCACTACATATCGCTTATCTAAACTACATTGTATAACCTAAAGTATAATTATTATATTATTAATATTACTCGCATATTATATTTTCAAGGAGGAATTTATTTTAAAATCAAATTTCTCGCTTCAAATATTTGAAAAATTCAAACCTCCATTCATTTATTTTGTTAAAAATGATTTCTTGGTCTCACTTATCAGGACTAAAATCAAAGATTTTATTGATCATGTCAAAATACCGTACCCTTTTTTTTCAAATTCTATTTATAATAACAGTATTTTGCAAAAATTAAGGAAGAACCGTTAAATAGACCAAATGTTTTTGCATGATTATAATTAAAGTCATTATAGTACATTGTTATAAAATTATGATGAGAATATTATTCATAATTTATTTGTATACACTTAATAGTTACTGCCGACTGTTGTACGTATTCGTGGCACTGGGAATTATTTTCGTATTCTGCATATTTTCTATTCAATATTTTAAGTCACCGACTCAATGTAATGAATGTAATTTATATTAATTATGTACATATTGTATAATATTATAATCACTCGATTATACACTTTGAGATAAAAATGACGTACAGTTATATTACTCGAGAGAATTTCGCATTTATTATCGCGCATATTGTTGTTGTGGTTCAGTAATTACTTTCAAAATGTCAACAATGTTCTGTAGAATGGATCGGCTACTATTTAGTTAAAGTTAAGACAATATATGTTTTTCAATATGTAATGTATACCAAATATGAAAGAAAAAAAATTTTTTTGATAGTTTAATAATTGCATGGATAGTATCACTTACGGTCACAGATATTTACCCTTATCATATACCTATTTGCTTATTGTGTTCTTTAAAAACTAGAAAAAAAAGTGTAATATTATTAATTGAATAGCGTATAAAATATAAATATATAAATTGTGATTGACTTAAATTATGTACTATTATTACTAATATATTTAATAATGCAATAGCGAGATGCACGGTGAGTTCCGTTAAGTCTATATATTATATTATATTTATTATATTAAAAGGTCTATGGCGGAAGGGTCGTCGTTGTATCATTTTAGTCAGAGACTCAGCTCGCCGCCATCATCGAGTCGATAAAACATTGCAAAAATTTCGCCGCTACACATAATATTATATTATTATCGGTCGCACACGCGAGATAAAAAAAAAAAAGTGGCTCCAAAGATTTTATTAGAGCCTCGTTTGCTCAGTGCATTCGCTGCCATTCATTATTTTATTGTCGACAGCAGCAACGACCGCCGCCTTTTCCTTAACTCGGCCATAAGAGGAGTGAGAGGGAGAGGACATAAAAAGAGAAAGAGATAGACTTATATTATTATGAGTCAAACTCGGCCGTCGCATAAAAAGCGTTTGGTTGTTTTTTTTGTGCCTTTTTTTCCGTTTCCTTTTACCCTCTCCCACGCTGTTGTCCGCTGTTGCCTTCGTTGATAAACTGTTCTGCGCCGAGGAAAACCGTTTACAGACTGCAAAATATAAGGGCGGTGGCGGCGGAATGAGACTGGAAAATTAAAATAAAACCGCATAAATCATTATATGTGCGCGACCGAAGGTTTTATTTTTCTTAAGTACGAAACGCACACACGTGTGTATGTGTGTATGTATGTGTATGTATTTTGCAGTATATTTATTGTTTTATATACGTTATTATGGCCACGAATCAAAATGTAAAAATCCCTCCGGACGCGTTTTACGAGCAACGCCCACCGCCCGCGCGTCCAGCGATCTCGGAACTGACCCATCCAAAGCGACTTTTTAAGTGTCGTCTGCTTTATTATTATTATATTATCGTTATTATTATTATTATAATATACCGCAGCTGCAGCAACGGTCCTTTTCCGCATCGTTCGCCCGTCGACTGAGCAGCCAACATAGTGTGATATATATATTTGTTCTCTGTATATAAATTATATTCGTGCATATTATAGTATATTACAGTTCTATTTAAATAATAATAATAATTATTATTATAATTTCCCATGTTCAATATGCGTATTCGTGTACAGGCACTTTGGTCGATTCACGTCCGTCATAATAATTTAGTCACTTTATTTATTATCGATGCGCAACAATGCGTGAGAAACATTATCGCGGTATTGCTGCTCTAGTTGATAGCGTATTTTTCATTAGAAAAGAATTATGTCAATGTTGTGTCACGGTAGTTATTACGGAGTAAAAACGTTTTTTTAGAATTTTAGATTATGAGCGGAGCGATAAATGTATTGGTTTTACAACGACGTGTGTTTATTTTTTTTACTTTTTATAGGTACACGATAAGATGCGATTCAGTTTGTTTTATTCTCTAGTCGGTATATTATGTACTCATTGCGCTTAGTTTATAGATACCGCGGCAATAGGCTGTATATACGTATATTTACATATATATAATAATAATTATATACATTAATATCGAACTTTTTTTAAACTAATTAAGTGAAATCTAACCTCTTATATGTTATAGTTTTAAAAATTTATTAGAGTCTTAATATCAATATATGATTTTATACTGACATTCTGATACGAGCCACTCGATTGTAAGTTTTTACGGTCAATATTTGAACGCTGAAGGTTTTTTACACTGTGTACTTATATGCTTTTTATGTTATGATAAAGCCATTACAGCAACTCGTGTACGGCCAATCCGACTAAGTGGTAGTAAAGGTATTTTGGGTTTGGTCAAAGAATATGAATAAAAATTCGAATCCCAAAAGCTTTGTCGACGGCATAACATAAAATAAGCATCGCCGCGTGATAGGCTTTATAACAATATTTTGACTGAGCGTTTGGTATAAGTGCAATAGCATATATATACATATATATTATATACTATGGAAGTCGATATAATATAATATTGACACGAGTATAAATTCAGTATAATATCATATTTACCGTAGGCACTACTAGGCAGTTTGAAATTTCTGTGGCAGGGCGACCGTAAAAAGGCAATGGGTGGTCGATCGGCTGGGAACGCGACATTATGATACTATATGCGCGTAAATCTGCTGAAGTTGACCGCTTTGCTGCCTCGGATCCGTGTAGGGAACGCTTATCGAGTAGTGTTCTCGGCATTCATATCACCGCCCGTCGACGATAAAGAATTGACCGTTTTATCGGGGAGGTTTGATTTTTTTTTTCTCCGCGAAAAACACAACACTACTGCCGCTGTAAAAATATTATAGTATAAATAACAATAATAGTGAATATTATATTAAACGCAAGATTTTATTTCAAGTGACGGGCGTCTGAAAGGATTAAATTTCCCTTAAACATTCGCCGTGGAGAGAGAAGGCATGGCGTTTGTAGTCTTACAGAGAGGGAGATGGTCGGTTTAACGAATTATAGTCTTCTAAACTTTGGACACTTGCAGGATGAGTCCCGCGCGCCCACCGAGACGTCTACCGCATAAATACAATAATATACATGCTACCCGTGGGGTGTAAGAATATGAATAAATAGGTACGTCACGAAATCGATATTGCAGGATAGTAATCAAACGACAATATTCGAATTTAAAAAAGTTCATAATACATACATTATGTGCGGAGTAGTATTTCATATTAGAATAAATTCGTATCGGCAGCTATCGAAGCTTTCTCCACAACTACAATTCAACACTTTATATTATATATTATTATAATATTGTTTATCACTGCTACGCGGTTGTATACGCATAGAGAAATAAACGTCTAGCGATGTCTTCGATCTTCGCGAATGACTGCACACGATAGCATCGAAATCACATTGGACAAAAAATAAAAAAAAAAAGAAGAAGAGATTTAAACGAATAATCTGACTAGTGGTTGTGACTTATAATATTACTGTCGACGCGTGAACATCGTAATATGATATATCATGTAGATTTGAATAAATTCGCCAAACCGTTTCGGGTTATTGAAGTCTTGCCGGGACTCTGTTGTTGCGGATTATAAACACATAGTATATTATGATAAAACGTCTAGTGCTTGCTTCCTATGATTTCGATGTCGTTTACTTTTTCCAAACCGGAACGCATTTGGTCGTGACATAATATTGTGTTTCGCACTGGTTTGAATACGTGTGCATTACATTATTATTTTCATCATTATAATATTATAATACGTAGGTTATTATTAGTTATAGTATTATACGTGAGTCTGACGAACTAAAGACGCTTGTACTTAAACTTCATTATATTATAATATAATGATATTATACGTAATATACAATAGTAAGTATTATTGGTGGGCCCAAAATAGATTTTTTTAGACGTTGTGATATAAGAATGCGTTTTATAAAAAAAAATCGTCGTATAAAAAGCTCTACATCCTGCTACGGCCAAAGGATGTTGTAGTAGGTTCGTTTTTTTTTCGTGTACCAGGAAACCGATTCGTGTCGTAAGCGCTGCTGCAACGAACTGAACCCCGGTCTAATTTGCATATTTTACCATAGTTAATTTTAAATGCGAATATTTTACAACTAGAGCGCTGGTTCTATAGGATAATATACCGGTTAAACGAATTCGTTTGAATCACAATTTACAACGATCACGACGACTTAATAAACGATTTTTTTTTATACTACCCGGGTAAGTGTATTATAAATTATATCGTCGAATATGTATGACGTTATAGTATATACTCGACACCCAATGTACACAGCGTATAGTTGATGATAATAATTATTATTATTGCGCTACCTATAATACTATTACTATTATTATAATTACCAAAACTATTATCATAACCATTATTATTATTATTTTATAGTTATAGAAAAATAATCGTTGGAAATTTAAAATTAAAATTTGTTTTGTAAAAAAATTTACCATACCAATATTAATATTACGTGACTCATCAATCGTTGTCGCGCCAGATGAATTTTTAATTAGAAGAGCATATTATAATATACTGTTTATAACGATGATGGACTCAAATGCATCATTGCTCTTATTTACAATAATAAATATTGCTTTTAATGCGTAGCAAATAATTAGAAAAGTACCACGATGTGTATATGTGTATTGACTGTTAACCACCGCGTGCAGTATAGAACTGATTTGTTTTAATCATTAGTTTTTAAATAAAAATTTAAAAGTAAAAAGTAAAAAGTCATTTGCATCATTACTTACAAGATTTTCTGTTGTTTGCTGATATTTTGATTAAATTTTATTTCAATTAAATTCATCTGATATCAGTAGAATTAATTATTTACTCAAAATGTATAATCGTACAATGTATGCTCTGAATCGTATAGAATCTATCTTTTCTAAATTTAATTTTTATTTATACAGTAAAGTGTGATGCGTTGAAAAATATGAACACAACCGCGTTGACATGCCTATGTTTTAATTAATTACAGATGTACAGACATATCAGACATAGTTTCCTCATGAATAATATACTTAATATATATATTATAATTTATAAGCATCGTATAAAATCCTATATAAATTGTTTAATGACATAAGTAGTTTTGTTAGACTTAAAGAATTGTTTTCGCTGTATGCACAACGTTTGACGAACAAAGTTTAATATTCACAACTGAGAACTAATTAGACCAGTTTTTGATTTACGATCATTCGTGAACTTGTTTAAATAATTTACGTGAAGACGCTTCAATTTTTTCGCTTAATGAATTCAAAAACCTACAGTAATATTGTAGTTTATTCCCAACTATAACAAGGTCGTTGGTAAAGCATAATGATACGCCCCTCTGGCAAATCGCTAAATTTTGTCATGTTTGTTAAAAAGTAAATAAATAAATAATAGCTTTAGTGTATTACAAAACATCGTATGTAGAGCCAAACTACAAAGTGTCCATATCTCAATTTATCAGTTTAAGTTTAAACGAGGCGATGATTTTTTGTATAGCGTTCTTAAAATAATAATTTATTATATTTTTATAAACAAAAACATGTATTAAAGACTCGGTACAGGTAATTATTTATAATGGCAAACATTTTTATAATTGTATATTATATAGGTAGTGTATATTATGTATATAGGTACTGCACGTTTAGGTATTAATAATCGACCATTATTCACGGATTCGAAAATGTGTATGGGGCTACGTCTATTATTCCACTATCATTATAGTATAATGTATTTGAAACAAAAATGATATTGAATTCAAAAGATCAACGTATCCCACGCATATATATTGAAGGCATATTATATCATATATAGGTACACGCCGTAGTGTATATGGGAGCACATTGTGTATAATAAAATGTATGTATGCTCGTAGGTATATAATAGGTAATAGAAAAATAAGATAAAAAATTAAAAACGTTCTTTAGTATAATATAGCGGCTAATGGCTATTATAACATATTATATATACTCACATACAAAAAACACATCGTGTCAGCTAAAAAGCGTAGTCGACTTCGTAATCTTTGTCGGACCGATTACTACCGCTCCTTCTCGTCCATTCCACTCTCTTCGTCTTCTTGTATGCAGTTTCTCGGAACGTCAAAACAGCCGACCAAGCACACACACATACATATATATATATAATATTATAACTCTATACGTGTACGTTTATAATACGTGTGTGTGTGTGTGGACTGAGGACAATCACAATAATAATGATAATAGTAAAAAAATAATAATAGTAACAATAATGATGATGATAATAATAATCTTCGGATGTGATTTTAATCACGTGATTCGTATTGTCGTCCATGCAAAAGGTTTATTGTACACGTACCTATATAATATACAATAATAGTATACGTACACCACACAAATAGTATTATATGATATTGCTACGTTCGCATGATTAGAAAGAGCCGCGAAATAAAAAAATTAAATAATGACAATATTAATAATAAAAAGGACAAAACAAGTTGTATATTATGTCGAAATCCACGCTTCGGGCGTTAGTTAGCATTAGCGGAGCAGTGCAGTAATTGAATTTGTGTGGGTTTTTGCTTTCAGGTTGACCAGAGAACCGCCGAGCCATGGACCGATGCCGAATAATCACCGTTGCCGCCGTCGTTTGGTTTCTGTTGCCCGTCGGGATGTTCGCCAATCAACTCAGAGGCAAGTTTTTTTTTACAATTTTTTTTTTTTTATTATTATTTATTCATATATAATATACACTCGCGAGCGCTTATATGTGTGTGTGTTTTTTTTGTCAAATAAATTGTTCGCGTTAATAGCCGGTCGCCGAGGATTAAGAACGGGGTTTCTTCTTTTTATCCTTCTTCGGGTATATTATATACTACTAATATAACAGAGCACATGTCGTCGCGGCGTTTCAGAAAAGGGTTAAGTATTGAAGACAGACGGAAACAGAAAAAAGTCGCACATAATTTTTTATGCACGTACGAATATGTGTACCTACCTATATTATATTAGGTTGGCATATCATTTCTCGTTGCATACCTACACATTTTTTAAATAATATTAAAATCATATATAAAAAAAAAATCTGTTTTGAATATGAAATAAAAAATATAATAACTGTAATTAAATAAAGTAAAAACATACAATAATGAAATAATAAAAAATAGAAAACAATATATTATTATATTTTCCAAAAACTTAATGAGTTAGAATCACATTAATTTAGTGAGAATAAATTGATGATAAAGAATAATTTCGAATATTATGTTAAGCGACGTGGTTTTTTACAGTAATTCAATATTATTTCGTTGTTTACCCGATTTACAAACATCGCTGATTGAGTATTTTTATATTGGGCACTCACGGAGACGAGTGTGGGTGACGTCATAATGTATATATATTATTATAGTAACGAACGTGTGATTTCTTGTTAAATCAACAGATCACAACATCGTTTTTAGACAAGATGAGTAATACCTCTTCAAACTACTCTTTCGGGAAATGATGAGATCCTTTTCTTGGAAATTCGACAATAAACGAACATAAGTATATTGGCGCGTAATTTCGACACCAGGCCAAAACGATTCGAATATTTGTTACATAATTAAATTATATTATGATATTATAGTGTATAGGTATACTAACGCGCTGGGCGTTCTATTAAAAGACACTATTAGGTCACTTTTATGAAACTTAAAAGAGAGCAACACGTGTTCCACCAAAAGTTTTAATGTTTTAATGGATGTATAATATACATATAGTACAATATAATATATATAATATATATATTGTGTATATTATATTACACTGTAGTGACTATACAGTATACAGTAAAGAAAACAAAGAAATTCTATGATGGTTTTCCTGGTTTTCAATTATACTCACCAGTCTTAATACGTTATAAGAGCATATAATGATAAATAATAATAGGTTTACCGAATGTAACCATTTTCGCAAGTGACTAATGTATTGAACTTCAATTATTAAAATTCATATAGTTCTCATTTTCATTTAAAGTAAATTAGGAAAACGTAATTGTAAACATCAACAATATATATTTATATTGTAAAAGCAAATTCTATACAATCTGCTATTTAATCTAACTATCATATTTTTACTAGTCAATTGCAATATATTTTTTTAAGAATTAAAGTAGTATTAAATTAAATTAGTGTAACTCATATTTTATATAATACTAAAGCATCAATAACTTCAGTTATCAGTCATTACTTATTATTAATAAAAAAAAAAATGATAATTTAAAATTTATCGATATAATGACGTATGGTAAATGATAAATTAAATTAAATCTGTTCGAGTAATTTTTTTATTGACTTTTTTTCATTATTTTAATAACTTATTACTAATAGCCAAAAAATGATAATATTCACGTACGTAAAATATTAATTTTGGAGGAAATGTTAAAATTTAATTTCAACCTATCATTAGGATTCGATGACATAAAATATATTACAAGTAAAAATTTAAAATAATAATAAGACGACGTGTATCAAGTAGATACGACGATGATGTGCTATTCGCGTAGTCTACAAATTGAAATAATTATTGTATAAATTTATGTATAATATGGATTATTATTAACGTATTACCAAATACCATAATACACTATAGCATAATGCGTAAGTGACTATAATATTAAGAAATCACCGCGGCTTCGTCCCAACTGTCCGGTGTAATCGTCGCGCACATAAGTGGTCTAAATCGAAAATAACCGTTTTCCATTTATTTTTTTCGTCCTGTATATTTATATCGTTATTCTCATGCATTAACCAAATGGATCGTTCATTCCTCAACGTCGTCGCGCCTCCGGATATTTTGGAAACGGATCAATGACATCATATCATTATATACACTCGCGTATCATAGTCGTCCTGCTGCAACGGTGACAACAAACGTACGGGACATCTCACTCGTGGCCATTACGGGTAAACGGGCGACGAGAAGTCCTTTGCCAACGACGCATTTACATAAATGTTATAATGTTACATTATTATATTATATACGTGACATAATATAGTGTTTCTATCGTGTCTACGTGATACATCGGCTGTTGGAGAACTCTTTCGGAATCGCGTCTACACGCGACACACACATACATTATTTATAGGTACCGTGATGAGTCCACTGTTCGAAATGAAACTGAGTCTTATTTTCATTTACGCTGCAGGGCTGAGATGGAGCCTCAAAATGATTATTGTGAATTATATAATTTTTTTTTTTTGCTAGGAACGAATTCATAGTTTATTGTTGAAACATTTGACTTATGGCATCATTGATGTAATATTATCATAGATAAACAATACAGTTTTCAAACTCATCTAAATTTGCTAATCCATATCCTTTCGCTCACAAAATATCGTCTCTAAGTGGTTTAGATATTATAATGTTTGATTTGAAATTTATTGTATTGTATTGCAACTGAAACACAATTTCATATTTTGAATTTAATTGAATAACTAATTATGAGTATGAAACACTTTGATACTAAAAAAAAAAAATTTTAAAAGATAGACCATGGGTAAAACTTTATGGTGCACAAAAGGTAGCTATGATTTTAAAAATACGAACGATTCTGACGTTGATCTCTTATTTATAATAATATACAACACGTAATTTATACTGCAGATATTATCAACCATCAGAATGCGTTACGATTGGTGAATTGAACTTGATGATTGACCGACACGCACGGTCTCAGCTGCGTAACCTATAAAATTTGTATGCTATATGTATATGATAATATTAGATATGCACGCAATTTTGGTTTGAGTGGTTTTTTTATGGTTTAATTTTACGTGTTTAACTGTTGGTACTATAGGTATCTATAAGAATTATATACATTATTATTTTAAAAATACCCAATAACTGTATGTTATTTAGTATCTGTTCAACCAATTTGCTTAATAATAAATTATAATATATCAATCTCGTTAAATATATTTACTTCTTCGGTTCGAAAACATTTTTTATGTGTGACGAAAACTCAGTGAATACATAGTCTTATACTGTATACTTTATTACATACACCTGACCTTACCTGCAATATAGTATTATATAGCTCTACATGTATTTATATATATATATTATTGACATGTCAAAAATTCCGATCCCGATTATTATTATTGGCGTTTTAGGGGTGCACGGAAGGCTGTGGGGGATCGATTAGGTTCTCACGATGTACTGATATGTTGAAGGTTGAAAGGAAAGTTAGGACCTATTTATATGAGTATAAATATGTGTGTGTGTGTGTGTTTATAGGTGTGCATTTATACAACAGACCTAAATCATGTTCTTATTATCTATATACCGTATATAACAATCCTATATATACGTAGGTAGGTGTGTATTATATAGACCGAGATTTATCGGGTTGCCGACGACGACGGATGCCGACCAATGGAAACACAATTCATTATATTATTATAACTATCGCGTGCATTGTGGTGGACGCGTCGTGTGCGCACCCGAAGTCGGAATACTTGAAAGTTCCGGTGAAAGGGTGAGTGGGAAAATAAAAAAAAAAAATCATGTTATTAATTACCGAATTCGTCACACCCTTTGTGCGCGCCCCGATACGGCAGCGTACCTATACAGGGTAACTCACTACATATTATTATATTATATATAGTGTCCTGATACCGCGCAATGTTCATTATTTAATTACGTTTTTATTCTATTTAATTAACGACAACACGTCGGGTCTTTTTTCATTTCCTCGAGTCCCGGCCGTACACGCATACATATTATACGCGCTCAGTGCTCACATATGACCACTGAGAGAATAATAATAATTATTTTTTATTATTGTGCGATGTATACGGGCGCGTACATAAAGGTTTATATATATATTATAATGTGCTTTTTTTGACGTCCTTGCCACGAAGAACATACCGATGCGGACGTCACACCCGACAAAGATTGAAAAAAAAAAAATTTCTTCAAAAACGAAATAAAATAATCTCACAGGATCCTGTTGGGTGTACGTTTGTAACGTATAATATTATATTTTACCGACCGCTATACTCATATAATATGTGTGTGTGTGTGGCGTTTAAAGTGCGCCGCGCGCATTGTGCGCACGTAATTACGCCGACAGACGGACAGACAGACATTGTGCAGTGTGCGTGTTATCGGTTCTGATGAAATCGCTGTGATAAATTTGAAGTCTTTACTCTTTACTGCGCGAGCCGGTCGTACGAGACCGGCCGGCCCTCCGCATGCGGTTGGCAATGCCAATCCTTTACGACAAAATGGCCGACGTTGGACTTGGGTAGGTCTTGTAGCGGCCCGACAAGGGACATCGACGACGACAATACATAATATATAATAATACGATATAGGTCGTAAACTCTAGTCTCCGATGCCGCCGTCTACGCGGTGGTTTTGGTGTTTTCTGCAGATCTCCCACATCGTTTATATTGAAACATAAGAAAAAAAAAATAAAAACATCCTACGTCCTACGCCATACATTTTGTATAATATTTTATTCGACATAATATTGGGGTACCTACGAGTTTTTTTTTTCAAATATTATTCGTCTTTGTAATAATTTACGAAATAATAAATATATTAACCACTTTGCTTGCACTAATATATATATATATATATTGATAAATACAGTTTAACATATTCTATTTACTATTGTATTTTCCTTATGTAAAATAGCATATAAACGATTAAATTTTGCAATGTTCTTTTCATAGAATTCCGGTTGTTAAAACTTAAACTAACTCAATACACACGTTAACAATGATTCTCGTCAATTTTTGAATAAGCATCGATTTGTATAACAATACAATTCGATAAATAAAAAAGCAAGTTTAAAATAAAATAACAAGTCGTTTATGTATATAAGTATTACTCTCTACATAAATTACCGCACGTTTATGTCACATTAGAAAACAATTTTAAATTAATTTTTTTCACGAATAACCTTATTAAAAAAAATAAAATAAAATAAATGATCGTATTTGTTCAAATTAAGTTGTAACGATATTGTAATATTTAAATCAACATAAATTATTTTTTACGATCATTTTGATATTATTCAACTTGTCGGAAATGTGTCTACGCTATAAATATATTACGGTCGGATAGCACAGCTAGTGAGCTATATCATATTATGTTAAGTATATTATTTTAAATGTTTAAGATGCTAATCGAATAAATGACTTATAAAAATTCTATTAGGTTTTTATTATACGTTAACTTAACATATAATATAGAAGAACTCAAGGGCACGAATGAGTCGTGGACGTTTCGTTTTCCCGCGGGTGGTTGTCTATCTTCACGTACTATATAATATAGATATACCACTAATATATTAGATACATGCTTTGTTGGATCGCTTAATCATGGTATCTATATTATATTAATTTTCTTATGTATTCAGTAATCAGTTTAACAATTTATTCTGATACATAAAAACTAAACGGTATCGTATGTTATAAAATTCATATGAAAGATTATTTGTTGTAATGCATGTCGATCACACTTCCTGTCCATGACAGATATAACTATATGTATAAGCAATTATTTTTAAAAAAGTATTTTAATCCACTGTGAAAAATAACATAACCTAACCTAACCAATTTCAAAATAAAATTTAAAATTTAAAAAAAAAATTAAAAACTTATTTAGTTATGGATTTTTAGGGTACTTACACATTTTGAGCTCTATATATATTATCTTCTATTTATCTATTTTGATCCTCTCTCCACTTAGTTGTACCTATATATACATATAGTATAAATAAAGATCTTGTATAATATTTATATGTATTATAAATGTGTAGACTTTGATTCATTGTTTTCTGGATTACTTGAATATGGTGGTAGTGTAGTGACAGTGATAGTATAGGGTTGGGGTTTAGAACAAGGTATGTCAACATTCTTGGGCACAGTCGTTTATAAAATCCATTAGAAAAGGGTTTATTAATTACTAGGCCATTTATATGTACCATTTAAAGTTTGAAAAATTTAAAATAAAAGCCGTATGTACGCATTACACACAATTCACTCGCATGCAACGCGACGGGCGCATGGTGGAGATTGTTTGTTTTACCATGTGAGCGCCAATAACTTATGTCGAAAATTACCACGTCGCGTTTAAGACGAGCCGAGAATCACGCGTGGAGTATAATATAATATATGTACTATAAAAGAAAGGTATATTAAATATATTATATTAGATACATGATGGGTAGTGGTGAACGGGAGAGGTTAAGAGAGAAAAAGAGAGAGAAAAGGTAAACGGCAATCCGCGTATTTATATATATATATGTAATACCACCTACCTGTGCATATGCACCGCGACGTCTTCATTTTTCATCGTCGCGTTTAATCTCTTTGTGTTTTTTGTGTCATTCGAACGAACCGTAAGTACACGGCTATACCTATAATTACTAACGCACACACACACAAGAATATTATTAGCGATCAGTAGTAGTATAGTAGTAGAAGTAATAATAATCTCACCGAATCCATCTGTACACATTTTATATACACGTAGGGCTCGTTTTATTATTATTGTTTATCCCATGCTATTATATTGTCAGTGAGTCGTATAGTTTCTGTGTCTGTATAATATTATTATTTTATCTTTATGTGACCATCATCGTCCGTATTATGTATATAGTAATATATATAGGTACATATAGAGTAAATCATGTGATAAGTATACGTGTGTCTAAGACACAATAATGTAGCCAGGGTTTTTGAGACTGGGAAGATGGTAATGATGAGTAAGCTTATTAAAGTTAAATAAAATTTGCATTATATTTATTAACTTTAATTCATAGATGAGTCTAAAATTTAATATTCAATAACGATATTCTTAATAATTTTTTATATCTAATATAATCACAATCGTGTAACGAAAATATTTGTATATATCATTAATTATTAAAGTATCCAATCTAAGACTTTAACTATTCTATGAGAGTTCTACCCGTATTCCATAGGCCAATAATATTATTTTTTTATATTGCGATACTATTTAAAAGTAGCTTTGTTTATATTTATACAGTGGTTAAAATTTTCATTCACATCCGAAAAAACAGAAAATGTACGTTTAAGTATGACAGTTGGCAGCATAATAAATGGTTATGGAATCTAATAGGTATTTGATGAACGCTCAATATGACGTTGAAGCACTTACCTTTTGACCCTATATTCATCCAAAATGCTTTAATACCAAACAATACGCAAAATATTTTTTCCTTCAAACAAAAAAAAAACACTATATTTCCTAAATTATATTTCTTCGACTAAATTACACATGTTTTATCATTTAATTTTGTTTTCTAAATTTATGTAATAAGTAATAATCACTTAACTTTACGAGCAATTGGGAAGGCATGTTCACCGTTCTCCACCATATACACTTGCACCATCTGTAGTTAACGTGTTATGATTATTGTTATTGCCCAAGACTCCATACTTAGTGTATTATGTTTTGTTTTCGCCGCATTGGTTTGAGAAGGGGTATCGTGTTTACTATAGACATCGCCGACTCCCACCGCAGCCGAATCACGACGAATTTTTTCAAATTTTTTCCCCTTGCTGTTTTCTAGGTTATCGACGTTTGCGTTTTTTTTCCCCGTCCGTGCATTCAAAACGAGATTAACGGGCGGCCCAGTGTTATTACGTGTGTGCGCACCAGCCGCAAGGTCAAGCTGCCGTTATAGTTGTTGTAGAAGTGACCAGTTGGACGCGCGTTTAGGTGCCCCGCGGCGGTGGCTGGCCGCACACATGTGTGGCAAACTATCGCGCGCGCTCGCATTTCATATAATAATAATAATAATGATAATAGTTGATAAACTGCGCGTTTACAAAGTGCGAATCGAATATACATGTTTACCGGTTAAGCACACGGTCGGTATGGCCGTATGGGTCGTACTACTGCAGCAGAAGTACATTTCGTCCTGATAATTATTTATTTTTTTTTTTTGTGGACTATTGATGGGATAAAGACAGATAGAGAATGGGAGAGTATGAAATCTGAGAAAGCTGAAAGGCGTATGTCGATGAAATTGGCTCCGGGGCCCAGAGGATCGCAAATATTTTTTAACGAAACGGATCTTGACCCATATGTCAGAAGTGTCGAATACTTTTGACGGCGGCGCCCGTAAACAGTATTATGATAATATTACATTATAACGACTCGCTAAATACGACTGTGATATTATATGACAAACGCAAATTGTAATGTAAATATAATAATATATATTATTCATACAATCATACGAGAAACAGACTACATAAATCGTGGATTATAAATAGAATAGTTATTATACTATACATATGCTATATCATAATAATATTTATAATAATTAACAATAATATGAATACATTATAGTATAATAATAACAATACCTACAAAAATATAAGAACGACGACGGCTCGCACAACCACGAAAAAGTTAACGCTTTTCATGTGTATACTCATGGCGGCGCGTGTATACGTACGCTTTTATATTGTGGAGTGATAAAAGAAAAAAACGGAAACAGCTAGAGCGTTTTCAGAACGCATTTATTGTGGCTGACCTCGGGAATTAATTGAAAATATATTGTTGTAGCATATATATATACTTGTATATATAATAATTATAGTGTATATACGTTACACACATATACCCGTCCATTGACACCGAACGCGTAGTGTGGTAAAAACGAAAAAATGCCAAAATTGCCCGGACGTACTAAAATATGTCACTTTGGGTACGACCCAAAAGACGTAAGTCTTGTAATACGTATATCTGTGTGCATAAACTATATGGACACTGGACAGCCATGGGCATGAGTGTAGTTATTGTATTTTTTTCTTATTTTTTACGTTGAACAAGTTCGTCGAGGGGTGTACGACAGGAAGTTGACACACTAGCACTTCCGGAATCAACTGAAAGGTTCGTGAGCTTCTAGGGTATTTATGTGCACGCACCATTCTCCCCTGCACCGCTCTCATACTTACTTGATGATGTCGTGCTCGCAGTTGAATCGATTTTTTCTATATTCAATTTACCTAATAACAATTCATTTCTTTCATTAGTTTATACATATTAATAATGGTAAAAACAAATTGGATTATTGTAATGATTCTGTCTGTTTTTCTACGGTTTCTACATTTCATACGTGGATCATAATATTCATGTAGAACTTACATTACCGTGAAGAAATACCCGCCATGCCCAATAAAAAATAGGGAATAAAATAAAAACTTTAAAGTTTACAATGACATAAAATTAAGCACATGCATACAATATTATATATCTGGACTAGATATTACTTCCAAAACCTAAATAACCAATTTTAGACTTATAATAATAGTTTCGGAGAAATTAATAATTCCTACTTTTTAAAAGTCCAAGTTAATTAGGAGAAAATTAATTTAAAAAATAAACGTTTAAAGATTTTATGAATACTAAATTAATTCATCCTATAGTATTTTTTATAATAAAATCAACGAAAAATAACACTATTAAATATTAACACTTTTTTCAAAAATTTGAAGACTGAAACGGATTTCCTGTGAAATTGAATGGCATACCGAATATTTTAGTATTTTAGATATTGATATACGTACGATAAATATACACGGAATATTTCCGCGTTACTTAATTAATATACATGCATATAAATCTTGTACACGTATATCGATTGTCGATACATAATAAATATTTTATAGATTAAATAGTGGTAAATAATAATTTTACATGTCCTTATACATTTCCCGTACATATACATAAATATTATTATATACATATTATAGTAATATAATAATACTATGTAAAATACGCTCAAATTGACTCAAAAATCGGAAGTAGCAGTTATTGCTTAAATATAGGTTGATCATTTCAATTTGTCATTTTTTCTAGGCGTACATTAAACGGCGAAAAGTTAGATTCTCTCTTTTGTAAATTTTATATATTATATATTTATTTATACAACGAATAGTTTATACTTCTTAAAATCCATAAATTTAAAATATAAATAACATTTCTAATATTGTAATGCGATCTTATTCTGTCCTCCTTCCATTTCAGATTTTTAAATCCGTGCATGGTTGTATGCAACTAATTGAGGAAAATAGAAAATTACGAAAAAATATGAATTTAAAATTTTATTATTTTTCATTCACAGTAACTGTCTATGAACGTATATACATATTGTAGTGTTTGTATACTATACAGATCCTACACGGTACATGGTATATTACCACATTGTGAATACATCATGTACCTAAACGCTTATGGTTCCCATGCGGCGTCTAGCTGCGTGGTATTTGGCAACGACGACAGTTTCATTATAATTATTTTTGACGACGTTTCGATTACAAATTACCAGTTTAAAACGAAATGATGTCCATGTGAAAGTCGTAGCGTTTTAGTATTCTTTCGTCGAATCCACTGACGGACACCTGATTATTTGGTCACTGGCGTGTATATGGACGCATCGATTTCGTTCAAATCACTGTAATATTGTATAGATTTATATTTATATGATATTGACGGATGTTCACTCTTTTTAGTTATTGAAATAATTATAATAAAGAAATAATATTCGGTTTTGTTATGCAATAATATTTGTTCGCCGTAACAATATTGTTTAAAAATATTCTGGAATCCGGATCAGCAGCTATTTGGCAGTATAAAATGTAATCGCTAATAATTTATATAACAATATTATATCTAATGTATAATGTGTGATGAGTATAATAATATAAAAATGCTATACGTGTATAGTCGTAAAAAACTTAATAGACTACAACGAAAAATATCGATAAAAATCTTAGATTATTATTTGTTTTTTATACGTGTAATAATAATATTGTGCGCATTCGACTGCACGAGCCCAAACGTTAATTATTACAAATAAATTTCGTTTATTATATCAACGGTATATATACTTCGTTTATGATGCTGTTCAGCGTTCACTCGGGTAAAAGGTAAAACACTTATTAGTTTGTATCAGGTTATAACAGTGACATCGTACCGAAAGAATTTTTTAGAAAACTATAAAAGATTTCACGCTAAATTGTCAAATCACCCAAACCCCCGCATCAAAAATATGACCTTTTTTACTTCCTAGTAATATTCAACGTCGTTAAAAACGCAACTACCCTAGAGACCTATATACTTTAAATCATAATTAAACAACAACATTATAATAATAATAAAAATAAAATAAAAGTTGAATTCTGAGGTACTTCCTCCTTCAGTAATTCACGTTAACCTTCCATTTTTTACTATGTATCAATTTGCTTATTATTTTAGTTAACATAAATAAATATCTATACTTAAAATAATTATCAAAAAAATTTACCTAGCATCCAGCGATTGTCATTTAAAGTATTTTACCGCGTGTCTCAAAGTTCCATGTCTTCGAAATATTATCTTTTTGACACCAACACATATTTAAATGTGGTTTTTTTTAAAAATAATCTAGAAGAAAATTTCAATTTAATGGCATACATGTCTGATAAATTATTGTTGAAAATGAACAGCCTCTAGATATTAGATAAATTATAACTTTCAATGGGCATAACTTTTATTTTGATACCTACATGAATAATAAAAAGAACTTGTGGTATATAAATTAATATAAGACTTTTGTGCCCTAGATACAGCATTCTCTCTATTGCGCCTCTATACCGTTTTCTCTGTTATATACATACCTACAAAATACTTTAAAAACAAAATTAATGACCCGACTTTTAATACGTAATAAATATACTGAATACTGGTACTTTAAATTTATTATTTATATACTTTTTATAAATGTATTCTTATAGCCAGCACAAATAGTGTTTTAATTTTTTATGTACACAACTTTACTTACCTCGTCAGTCGTATAAACAGGTGTAGGTATAGTAATAGTATATTATTATAGCTGCGAAAATCTGAACGCACTTTGAGTTCGTACATCAATTTTGTTGTATTTCTACGTACACCTAATATTATGTTTGTGAACGTTACCAAACACATAATATTATTATTGGTTTTGTGCTATCTTTGTCAGTATCGTATTTAAAAATTATCTTTTGGCGAGTTGTGAGCATAAAAAAAATTTCTTCACTGTAATTTAAGATTAACCTAACATTGCGTTCTTAAAACAGTTACAGAAAAAAATAAATATTTTATAGATTTTGAGCATTATGTATTTTTAAATAAATTATTTTTATAATATATTATGTTGAATTTACATTTTCAATCCTTATTAATTATCGTAACTATTTAGTTAAAGCGATTTTATTAGAATTGAATAAATCTTTTATCTCAAAATGTATATAAGTAATTATTCTATACAATTCCAGATAGTAATTTGTGAAAGTATTTACAATTTACATTGTTGATAAATTTAAGTAATTTCAAAAATTATTATTATTACATTTATAAGTAGATACAAATTACCAAAATCGTATTATGCAATATCACCATAAATATTGAATATATTAAGAAGGAAATCATTATAAAACATTACATATTATAATATACTAATTTAATTAAATTTCTTACAATTATTATTTATCATTTATTGGAACAAAATTGATTCTTTTTTTTTAAAAAAAAAAAAAAAACTCAATGGCATGAAGCATGCATACTGTACTGTCAAGAGAAAAAAATCCGCATCTACCACAAATTTATTTTGACAATATTATAAAATAATCATAAGGAAAATCATTAGTTTACGTATATTATAAATCTACGCAATTATATTATAATCTCAACGACATTCGATTACATTATGTAACTGAATAATGGCGGGGAATTTATAAAATACCTAGTTAAATTGTATAATATTTAAAATTTTATCGGTTTGATTTGAGTATATATTATCTAGCTATCTAGGTATTTCATGGAATAACGCCATTTAATAATTTAACGGAGATACAATATAATATATTATATATATAATATTACTTACGTTTATAATAATATACTTTATGTATTATTCAGAAAAGAACACTGCGGGCGGATAATATATACAAATTACAATATTATGACGTATACACTATACAGATTATACAACAGGAAAAAAATATAATATTCATCATATTTTGGGGTTTTTGCGAGTATTCCCCGCGGCTCAATAGAGTCTTTAGTATGAAAATATCAAATATCTTGCCCAATGCGATGTTCCACTCAACCACATTCGATGATTACTGGTTTAGTTTACCCCTTTTCTCCCATAAAGCTAGGTTTTTACGGTCTTGAAAATCCTTTGCTATGATTGGTTGGTATCCATGGTAAGCTTTCGGTCCATCAGAGTGGTTGTACATGATCAAACACATGATCATGTTGTTGAACAAAGAGGAATTCGATACAGCGGTAATCGTTCGATAACGGAGAAATTCGGATTGTCGTTTAGCGTTTGCAGACGTCATTATCCAGTATTTTGGTCTGCTTGGTTCCGAGAACTAGCCGCAGTGGTGAAGTTTGTTTACACTTTCGCCGCACATAGGTAATCAGTTACTATCACGGACGACCAACGGTATAACTCTGAATGTCATATACCACAGTTATAGCTAATATATAATGCATAATAATTATATTGCTTACAAATTTCAACCCATAAAACGTTTCATAGCGTCGGCTTTCGCATTCTTAAACGTTTGAGGAGTCGTTCGTTAAGAAGCAAGTACACGCGAAAGTATGAAAAACCGCCTTAACCCCGTCAAAAAGCGGTGTGCAGTGTGCAGTTGTAATTACGGGTGCGTACCGGTTGGCGATTACTTACGTATACCGGGTTATTGGTTAGACATCGGAGGACCAACATGCGTTCGCTGATTTTCGGGCGGAGAATCGCGCGACCGTGGAATGCGATGATCTGCAGTAACACGCAAACACGCGCGTCATACGCAGTCGGAATACGAACGACCGTGCGAGTATAATATTATTATATACGATAATATATAATATTACGTTATAATGGAACGCGCGAGCGTGTTTTATTATATCGTCTTCAGATGCGTCGTAGACAAATGACCCTCGGCGTGTGTTTTTATTTTTTTTATTTTATTCGCCTCTCCTAATGGACCCAACCGGTACGATAACTATACGCATGCGAGTATACCCGTTCCGGAATTATTGTCTTTTCTGTTATTTTTTATTTTTTTTTTTGTTATTTATATCGGTTCGATTTGAAATCGGGAATTCCTGGCGCTTTTAGCTCTCCAAAAAAATATAATATATATGAACATACATTTATATACATTACCCATAATATATATATATACCTACCTATAATATGCGTGTTATCGTCGTGCCATTAGTATCAGAATATATATAGTGGCATAGCAGTCGTTGTCGACGCCGTTTCTTCTATAATATGACACGAGTGTTATTTCTGTTTTATATTATTTTATTTATTTATATTTTTTTTTACCGTTTATGCTCTCATAAGATCCATCGTCGTTGCAGCTACATGATGGTCTCGGACCGATCCGGTTTTTCGTACGACTACCTGTGCGACGTGAATCGCGTGCTGCATTCTTGAGCGAGACGGGCGCTGTCAAAAAAGTTTGATGCGTGCCGCGAGTTTAACAATAGACAGCGAGATATATTATTATTGTGAAAACCACACGAGATCGCGAGCGATTTACGAAAATCAACAATATTCATTGTGAGCCACGTTCGTTTTTGATGCTGTTTGAATAATTTATTAAAAATTAAAAATCTCATTCCGCCCTGGAATGTACGGATTGACTACTTTGAAAGCCATCTACCGTCTTCGTGTATGAATCGTGCAACTGCGGAGTGATCAATCGTAATCATATTACTGTTACAACTCTCGTTCAATATTTATTCGAAACATGGTTGTATTTGAATATAATCTATACTAAAAATATATCGAGTTTTAACGACCAACCGTACTAGCTAATAGCTATGAGTAAAAGAAAAATTATTATAGCATAATATCATGCTACAAATATTTGTCAAAAAAAAAAAAAAGAATGGTTTGTGATATTCATAAATGCAACGTATTTGTTTGGTCACTTTAAAACTATATTATTATTTTAAAGTTATTGCGGCGAAAATGTAAATGACGTTTATCAAGACAATGAAATCAATGAACCTAGATGGCGTTCAATTATTTAAACATTGAATAACGTACAAAAATTACGTACATAATATATACGACAGGGTGATTCTTTTACAAAACATTCTGATAGATAGTGAGGAGAGGGAGGTTGGGAATAAGGGATTTATTTCATCCCATCATTTTCAGCAGAGAAGGTAAAAATATTATCAGAACGTATTCGAGTTTTAAATGTGAATGTTAAGTGCGTGTGTGTTGCAGTGAAACCTATAGAATATCAGGTACTCGCACAGGTTATAACTGCTGTGAACGGCTAATAAAAACAACAGATAAAAGGTTATAATTACGTTATTATTGCTGGAACGCGCGCGTAGACCATTACATTATATACCATCATAATATTATACTTTCTGACATCCCGTTCTGTTGGGATTCCGTTCTGTTATTACTGTTATTACGACAAAGACGGTCTGGACCAGATAAGGACGTGGGAGAGTAACAACAAAAAAAACACACACACACATATATATATATATATATATATATATTTAAACTAATAAATAATGAAAGGACTAAATAATTAGAAGGTATACGCACCGACGTAATAGAAGAATAAAAAAATAAAAAGGACAGTAAATTGTCTACACACGTATATTTTATATATATGGATAAATATATCCCGGTGTAATTGATTATTAGCAGTGTGTAAAACCAAAGTGATCCACGCATTGATCTTGTAATATTATTTAGGTCGCTAAAGCTAAAGGAAACTAATAATAATAAATATTATTTTCTTAAAAGGACGTCGTATTTATATCGTTATTGTTGTTATTATAAATACGCACTTGATTCCGCCTACAATTACATCTCGTGGAGCATTCAAGTAGGTACATTTTCAAAAACCTCAAATTATATGGGCTTTATTTTACGAGATTTGAGCAGTAGGTTCACTCAAAACTAAATCTAAAACGAGCAATAAACCGTAGTTAATGGCATTTCGATAAGTATATATTACTTCGTTCATACATTGGGAAAAATAAAAAGGTAATATAATATTATCGTCATTAGTTGTATTACATATTTTTTTTTATCAAGTATATAACTAGAAATAATATCACTTTCAACAAATATATATTTACGAAAATTTAGAATCGTATGGAATTTTAATTTATTATATGATATTTGTCATTTCTCAATCAAGTCCATACCCTATTCAATGTAATTATATGCTCATAGTTCATTGATCATAATTATACATAAAAAAAAAATAATTTTTTTTATTTGCGGAAATAAATCCCAATTAAAAATAACATATCAACGGTTTTTACTCAATAAGCCAAATTATGATATTATAATATTCAAGTAGGTATATAGTGCATATACCTATGCATTTGATGAAAAACAGGTATGTCATAGGTTTAGCACTTACATATATTTTACAGTAGCCGTTTTTGTTGTGAAACGTTGACGAGTGGAGTTGATTCGTTTTATCAAAACTTATCCGAAAACGTTACGCACAGACGATATCTAAAGGTTATAATGTCAGTGGGGGTAGGACGGTAGGACTACCAGGAAGTTTGACTTCCGGTGGCTGTAGGGGATCGTTTCGATTTATCATTTGTCATCCCTTCAAAATCGTAATATGAATCCCTATAAAAGTTTCATTCACGACAATGGAACGTATTTATTTTTATTTTTTTTTATTCATAGTATGTACTATACAATATACATACCACACTAAACCGACTTTTGGAAATCGAGAGAGAAATACGTTAACGAAATGACCAGATTAGCCGGTTACGTTCGATATGTCTACGAAACTTTTGGCATTTTAGCCCCACACTAAACGTAAAACATAAACGATATATATATGTGTGTGTGTGTGTGTGTGTGTGTGTGTATCAAAACGTACCGTCTATCTCCGTCACACTATATTCAATCAAAGGGATCGTAAAATGTTTGTTTTTATTTATTCCGCTGACAATGTATGCTGTAGATCATCAATCACGACCGTTTTCGTGTTCCGCTCGGCCGACTAAAATATTGCTTTCAACGAAATGAGTGCGTGCAAACGTCGTTGAGATCTATATACATATTATAATATATTGTTTACCACTACTGAACAGAAGGAAACGCTTAAACTTTACCGAGATGCTGTGGAAGAAACGCGCTCAATCACAGTGTGTTTGTATAATATTGAACGCGAGTATCGACCAGGTACTATCGACTATAATGAGTAACTGTTTTTTCGTATTATTAGATACTGAATAAAAATGTATGCATTCATTTTTTTAATTTTTTTTTTTTTTAACAACTCTTTATTATCACTTATCAGATCAATACTATACATGTCTACACATATATTTACGAATAATAACAATGCGGTATTAGCCATAATAATGAAATTTCGTCGTACTTTATTCTCGATATTATAATCTCTTTAAGAATAGACGATAATAAGACCTCGGTACTTAATAGTAATGATAAAATGATATTGCTTCGGGTGACCGTAAATTAATAAATTAGATAGTGATTATCGAGGACTACACACACATCTTTATGGGCGTTTTTAAACTGAGCCATCAACTATAGTGACCAGTGAGTAGGCCTGATCTTGATTTATAAATTAGATATATATTGTAGTATATTAAAAAAATAATAATGAGCTAATAAATAAAATAATCATATTTTTTTTGTATTATTAAATTTTAAAAAAAGTTTTAACTTATTTCTTTTACTATATTTTTCATTTAAATCAAACTAAAAAACAGTTTTAATGGATATTGTGATCATAAAAATAATAATATACATTATTAAAATGAATCAAAGTTTATTTGTATTTATATCAATACGTATGCAAGTTAGATGAGGTTAAGTAATAATTATTAAATTACAAATAATAAATTATTTTTAAATTTAATCTTAGTTTGTAAAATTTTATTAAGTATATACTACAGTTTTATTTTCAAATAACAATTTCAGCTGCATGTTTTGTTTGTTTTATTAGCATATTGTAAGAACTGCCAATGCGAAACCCTACAATAATAATTATGATATATTGTATAAATTATGGAATGCAATGTGCGTAATAAGCGACTTGTAATGTATTGATTTAAGACGGTAAACGAACTACGAACGTCGTTTTGTTTTTCCATCACTCTCCGCAGCAGCGTATATAATGTACATAATATTATTATTATAGCTGATTTGATACTTTGGTCAACCACCTCAGTAGTGATTTATTGTTTAAATATTATTTATATTACATGATGTGTGCAGGTTTGATATACGAGTACGAACATTACGACAACATAATAGTCAGTTCAGTCAATTCGCTCTTGTACGCTTTATTCCGCCGAATAAGTATAATTATGCAAAATAAATTGTAATATAAATACCTAATACAATATTATTACATAGGTACTGTTATGCATGCATACTGAACAAATAATATATAATTTAATCGAAATAAAACTATAATGTACATACTTATGGGAAACTTCAACGAATTTGCTAAAACTTTTACGTAACCATTCGTTACAGCGTCATATCATAGAATCCACCTTGACTACATGCATCCATGACTATTGCAAATTATGTATTAACTATTTAAAAATATATAAACAGTAAAATAACAGTATAATTTTTTTCAACTGATATAATACTCGTATTAATGAAGAACAAAATTTAATTTTCTAAATTAAAAATTGATATTTCCAGCTCAATAAATGATTGACAGCTTAACTAACCCATTTAGCATTTTTAACGCTTAATACCGTATACTCATGCAGTCGTCTTTACATCTATTTTAACGGAGTTCAACTATGATATCGGTATAATATTATTGTTGAGACGATTATGGTGTTATATACGAGATCGAGTCATCAACGTAATCGACCTCGAATAATCGAGGGTAATTGACCGAATCGATTGTGTGTATTTATATTATATTATTACAGACATGCCTGAGAAATGAATGATAAGGAACATACGAACGTCTTACACAAAAATATTAAATAGGGTACCCATTGGCCATGTTATTCTTATTCGTATCATTTTCGTCCAATGCAAGCCGCGGTGTCACGTGGTGCTTGTAACCGTGTTCGTGGAATGGTATTGGTATGCGGTATATGATATATTTATATACGTATAAGTATGTGAATATGATATACTTTAAATACACATAGCCCCACCCAGTCGGTGCAAAACACAACAAATACAATACGATGTCATGTAACGGCGGTACTTTGGTGGTATCTTACACGGGCGGGCTTGTTTATGTACATATAATAACATATTATATACCTATTGGTACATTGCAGAGTCGACGGGTAAAAAGGCTGCTAAATTTATTATTATGTTTCAACGTAAAAACGTCTCCAAGGGGGTGGTCGGGCGCACCCTGCTGCAGACGAAGAGACAATCGTCGTCCGTGTACATAACGTATTATATATAATATATAAGTAACCGGCTAACCTCCCGCGGTGTCCTGACAATTCTTCACCGTCCTAATTGGATTGGTAAAAGTCGAAAAATTCCGACGTATCAACTCGTGATGGGAGGCCCCAACCCCACATATGAGCGTTAATTTCTGAAATTGGCGAACGCGCAGGGTACCACACAAGTAATAAAATCATCACTATACGTATATATATTATGTAGTCGGTGGCAGACGATAATAATAATAATAATAATAATGATGGTCTGTTGTTTTTTACTATTTATTTTAGTTTTTTTTTTTCGTTCTCGTTATTATGATTATCGTGTTGTTTGTTCTTCTCAGATGAAAAAAAAAAAAAAAACTCAAATATATACCTACACGATTGCGCCGCGTGTGTGGTGCACCGTAGTAGTACGACTACGATGATGAGACAAAAGGTCCAGTGGGGTGGGGGGCAGAGGGGGTACTCATTAATAACGATGTCAGGGTAACATATTTCGCCGGCCCCGTGTTATTATATATTACCGCACCGATAGATACCGCGCGGGCACGCGGTGGTTATATTATTATCATCATCATCGTCGTCATTATTATTATATATAAAGTCATCGGGTTTTTTGACGGCGGCGGCCGGTCGTGGCGGGCGGCAAAAACGAATTAAGTGATAACCCCCGGGATTGGTCGTAACTGGACGCCGCCGCCGATTGTGGACCACCGCCGAAGTAGATGGTCCGGTGTATATATACCTATATACCCCTCCACCCAACCCACCCCTCAACTGAGCCGACACGCCCGCGATGACGACCACATGAACAACAAAGGATGTTCGGTAAAAAAAAAAAAAAAATTGAAAAACACACGAACGTCGGCGGCGTCCTCGTGGGTTTTCGTGTTACGATTGTTTGATAAATGAATTATAATGCATAAACATTAAACACACACGCGTACACACATATTATGTATGTTTATTTATGTTTGTGCGTGTGTGTATAATTTTATATCGTTTTCTCGTTAGGTAAGTAATATATAAATATATATTGTTTCGATCGCATTTATATAGGTATATGGAATTTACATATAATATACTATACATTATTATTACTACACGTATTAACATTACAAGATGTGTTTCACGATCGGCTCCAGTATACTGTGTGGACACGAAAACGACTGTATTTCGATTACCGTAAAACAAATACTTATATTGTATTCAATATAATATCGACCGTTCAATGTACTATACGTATACCGACCATCGATGGAGAGACATTTATAGTAGTACTTGATCCGAGATCAGTAATAATTATTTTATTTACAAGTATTACAAGCTTTTCATTAAAGTAGCAGTACTCTAGAAGATTATATTATAGGAGAGATATTACATCCGTAGTCAGCTATTATCTATGTTTCCTATTCGTACGATATATAGTATACACGCGGTGAACCTATATAAATTATAGTGCGATCTTTGGTTTTCGATACTTCAACTTTGAAGTGAGTTATGCGTTTTTATTTAAGTGTTCGTATAGAATTGAATAGCGAATTTGCTATACGTTTCGCGAATGATACGTAGTTAGACTCGTAGAAATAAAAATTGACATGCACGAGCCGTGCTCCTCTTATTTCAGAAGGTTTAGTTGCAGCATTTATAGTTGTCTATAAATATCGTACCGCGATTACTTCAATAGTAGATATAATAAAACCGTTTAATTCGATATAGTTTTGTTTGAATAGGTAATAAAGGAGAAGATTTGAAATTGATAGTAAAAAAAGCGCAAACAGAAATCCCATGAGCGATTTCTTCGTCTACCCATTTGCTATTGGGTAGGTGGAGAAATTCGAAACGAATCCGACCGAAACTTATTATCATTCGTTAAAGATGCAAACGCCGGTTCTTTTTATTACGATGGAAAATGGTATTAATTGAAAATGTTATTTATAAACGTCATTGAGAATGGCTTTCGAATTTGAGACTCCTCTATTGACAACTCTGTCTCATTTGTTCCTATTATTACTTATACACATATACACACATATATATATCTATATAACGCTGCAGCTGGCCAACAGCCAGTGTAGAGAACGTAATAAACAATCATTTTGAAAATGTTTACTCGGTAATGACATTGCTGTGGGCTAGTAATGAAATAGAGAATAATAAATTGTACGTGAAGTATCTAAGAAAAATACCTGTCTAGGAACGGTTTGATTAAATTTATGATATAGGCAATATACAGAGGTGAATTATACAATTATTTATTATATTTATTCATTCAACTGCAGGAAATCAATAGCGTAGATTTTTATGGATATTGGTATATTACTGTACGGGTTAACATATATACACTAATATCATATTCATATATGTATACGATAATTGGTATTTTTGACTATAAAAGGATTTTTAACGCTTAGATATCGAGTTAAGTGATAAAAGTTTTATGAATTGAGCAATAAATATAAATAAATTATAATACGATGCTTTCGGTCGCGTAAAAGCAGTAAATAATACATTATTATTATGATATAGGTACCTACTACCTACACAGAGTTGTGCGCGTATGGAAATATAATATTTTGCTTATCTACGTAAACCGATTTGTCGATAGTCATATTTTTTAGTTTAAACAGATGCAGTTTCATCATTATGCAAAACAAAAAAAAAAAATTGCGCCGTTCACCTCGTAAAAGTTATAATTTTACCATAAGCTTGATTTGTGGTTGTAATACGGTAGCTGGATCAGTCGGTGAAACCGATTAATTTATTCATGCAAATGCACGTTTATGGTTATGTTGAATTGGTTTCACGATGTCATTTTACACCAAATACAACGCCAACAAACGTCAAGACTTAAGTCTATTTAAGGGCTTTTTATGTACAAACTAAAACCCAATAGGGAGTGTCTACTATATTACTATTATTTATAATAATTTTTTTATACGCACAAATCATTTACATCTTCAATACATATAATATATGTATGTATATTATATACGTTGCATCGATAACGTATTGATTTATAAATGAATAATAATAATACTATAATACGTGATCTCGTCCGGCTCCTTATGTACGTTGTCCTTGTTCTCGATTTACTAATATATTTCCGGTAATATAATATTTGAAAAGAATACCATCAAGAGTCGTGTCAAAATATAGTCTGCACTATTATAAATATAATATCATATTTTAATCAAAAATTTCACTTATTATACGAATATTACAATTTATATTAATATTAAAGATGCACAATGCGTTATATACTCACTCGTAAACGTACCGCTTCGATAATGAATATTATTACATCGACTATAATCACGACAATATTATTTATTTATTACGCTCGCATCAAAGTTGTACAATCAACATTGTATTCTTCTTTCGGCAGAATAATCATTCAATATCGTTTCGTTAACATATTAGCCACCACAATCAAAAGTGATGGGAATAGTTTACATTCGATCTACACGAAGTGCGAAGAATATAGAAATGTCTATCTCTCGTTTGATCCGATTATCGTATTTGCCAAGTATTATTAATTATAAATATATACAGGGTGGTTCACCAGGAATGCTCATCCTTATTTTATCCTTAAGTATCTATCAAATTTATACAAGTTTAGATTTTAAAATTATTTGAAACACATATCAAGTTTAATTGATCGAAATTCGAACAAGTATATTTATCAACGAGATATAAGTATTGAGCATAAATGATAATGGAAAAATGAAAAAATAGGATTGAGCGCGTGATTCACCAAACACCCTGTGTATAACATATTATTATATACATACGCAGACACACATATATATATAATATATATATACGATGAGTTGTAAATTATATTAACCGCGATCCGACGGCGGCGGTGGGCGAATCGCCGAATAACGATGATGACGGCGACGAGGAGGAAAAAAAATGTTGAAAACCATCAAGTCCAAAGGGTACGCATAAACAACGGCGGACGTCAATCCGCAAGAGTGGAAAAAAAAATCTCTGTTCGGTCTGCAGATTATTGGGGCGGACGTACACTGAACAGAGGCCCGCGGACCGGTGCCAGGAAATTTATTGCGACGAATCCGTTTTCGGGTACACTACCGCCGAGTCACGAATATACTATGTATATATACCATGTACGTATCAATGTTATGCGCTGTTATCAGTGGCATATATATATGTATTTTTACGTGACATAAATTTATTACACTCGGTCCGGAGCACCAACTATATTATTGGATTTAAGGGCGCCGAGAACGCGCCCGTCTCATCGTTGTTGCATTCGATTTTTGTTCGACGAAACAACGGGTGTACATATATATATATATATATATATATAAGCTTATAATACGTAGAATTTATTATACTTAGGTCAGGTTAGTTTCTGAGTTTCACCGAACGCCGAGTCGTCGTCATTTTATAAAGTCAATCCGCCGTGTGGACGATCTAGTTTTAGATGGTAAAAATTATTTGCGTCAACATGTCATCCTACAGAAGCTATCTATTCTTTTTGCCGCTCGAAAAAATTATGCTGAAAACATAATATTATAATAAAACTGATAAAAATATGAGGAAGCACCTCGGCTATTACACATTTGTTATACTTATATAACGCTGTCTTAATATACGATTCCGTCTTGTAAACGATTTTGCGTGTGTCATGTTCTGATCGTATTCTCGTAATCAATAATAAGTTTATACCTATTCAGTTAAGTGTTAATTGATTGATTAATGTAAAAAACAAGAAACATTATATATACTCGTTGTAAATAAATTCTACAAGCTTTCAATATATAATTGATATAATTATTGATTACATTATATAGAGTTATTTATGAAGGTTAAAATCGTGATAAGTGTGACTTACGGCGATTTATCGATATACCATGGTTTAGA
The DNA here is from genome assembly GCF_020184175.1 of Aphis gossypii. Taxonomy (NCBI): domain Eukaryota; kingdom Metazoa; phylum Arthropoda; class Insecta; order Hemiptera; family Aphididae; genus Aphis; species Aphis gossypii. Next base: position 38,135,877 of record NC_065532.1, read on the forward strand.
CTTTTATCTGGAAACACTTAAATTTATAATTCGTACGATTACGCAACTAATAGGGGATCTACTAAATTTGTACTATAAAATTAAAAGATAATATTTCACGAGTTTTCCCTTTAATTATTATTTATCAAAAAAATTGTTAGGTACCTATATTTAATTTAAAAATCTGGAACGATTGAAAGAGTATTTTAAAAAGTTTCTGTCTCTATAATTATCAAATAATATGAAGTTTTACTTAAAAAGATTAGGGCACACACGTAATGTTCGTCTTTTTTGTGACAATATTTCAAATCATCCACCCCCGAAAAATTTTCCACCCTAGCTGCAGAAATGTAATACATAATATTAATACATGTGGTCGTGCGATTATAAGCCTGCTGCAAATAAGCGTATTATATTTTACAATGACATACATTGATACACTCGTATAATATTATTAATTATTGTACATCTTTGGAAATTCTAACTAAATAATATTATTATGGTTTGTGTTACAGGTTACGCCGAAAGCTGTGTGAACGAAGGAGAGATTGTGAACGTGCTCACCATCAAAAACATGATGTGTTACACTTGCATGTGTAAAGTGAGTACCTATAATCCGTGTATTTATATCTAGTATTTCTAATAATATATTTGATATTATTATAAATGAAATAATGTATAGGTGGACAAATCGATAATATATTGTATTGAAATAAATGCATTAGGAGGTGTTGTATAATTTTCTGCATGGTAATATGCGTATAATAATAATTCAACAACGATATTAATAATAATAACGGAGCTCGCGCGGTGAAAGTTCCATTTCTCAAAACTGGGTTACACTACCTTGCCCAAAGCACTGTACGCGCGGATAACCCGTCCGGAATCCGCCGGCGTCACCACTGCTGCCACCGCCGTTTTGCCCACCCGGTCACCCAAGTCATTTGTATTATAGTTGTGTTATAATAAATACATGTAGGTATACACACGTGCATATTATAATATAGGTTAGAGGTATACCTGTTGATTATAATTGCACTTAGAATTTGATCTGTTCGCGTGTGTTCAGTACTAGACTATTTATGAGAGAGTATCGTGTCCGTATATTAAATATACGTTAAACACGTATCGGTATACAGTATTATTAAATTATTCATAAAGTGTCATCATTTTTTAAGTAACATACTAAATATTTGGAGCGGATGACCTTGAATTGTAACTAAGGTTATATAATCCTAGGTGATGTAGGATCTTAAAATCCACGTTTCATGACAATTTTTAAATTTTCACTTATTCAGTGAGTGTAACTCTGTAAGGAAGATCATACAATTGCAAATTTTTTAAATTACAACAATTATTTCAGATTTATACTTAAAGACATATTCATCATAAGTATAGTTGTTTAAGTAGTAGTTAAGTCATCCTAACTATAAATAAAAAAAAAATCAATAATGATTTACGAAAGTTAGCAATTCAAAATTCACTTTAAAATGTTAATACATTTGTTAAATTGTATTACTATGTACAATTCTGTTTTCGGAGAATTATTAACTAATAGGTAGTTTTGTGGTACTACCAAAATACTTATTTTAACTACTATATACATCAAATGAGAGCAAAAACAAGTTTGATATTATTACATCAATATTGTATTGATATTCATTTCCTAAAGGTACTCGCCGAATACCGTAATTAATAAAAACATACTCACTTGACGTCCAGATTTAAAAAATATATTATACGCATAAGAATCGTTAAATAATTATTATTCGTGTTGATATAGTGCTTATAGTGTTTTAAAGTTGCTGCAATTAATAACGAATCGAAAGATTTCGTTCAACTGCTATCGGCACTCGATTAAACACTATATTTTAAGTGGAATAGGCCTCTAAAACAATATATTATTTTGATACGATATCTATCTTGCAACAATAACTGGAAGAAATATTGTGTTCATAAAACTCCAAAATGGTTCAATCGATACGCATAAAAAACATTCTTTAGTCCTAATCGTATCATAACATTAAATCATTTGACGTACATTCCCTTAGGAAATATCTAAAATGATTTTTAACATTTTAATATGATCATAAAATAACAATATATAATTGCATTAGTATTAATATTTATTATACACATTTTAATTAGGAAAGTAAGTAATTTATTGCTTAGGCAATTAGAAGAACCTTATATGTATAAGTACATAAAAAAAAATATTACCTATTCGTCGATAAAGAATAAATGTTATAATAATATTATATTAACGTATAAATTAAACGTTAATAATGTAATGTATTTTGCATTACATATTATATTTACATTTTGCTGGTTTCATAAGTCATACCAATGGGTATTGGGTATGTAGTACGCACTTTTGCGAATAATATTATTTATTATTATCAGTAGTAGTACGTTCCGATTGAAATACATATTATTAATAATAAATAATAATCAGATACGTATAATAACGAGACTCGAGAGACACGCGATACGGCAGCCCTACAGTATGATTTGTGGCTTGGTTAATACACCAAAGGCTAAAAACCCACGTATCAGACTATTATATAGTATTATATTCTACTGTTAAATTCCGGTAAACACTACACTAAATCACTAAAAACACTAATCGTTTTTTTTTTATTATTATTATTATATCGCGTAAATTACACAATACTCGAATACTTACTACACATGTGTAAACATTTTACAGTCGACGAGTGCTTTAATGCTTTATACGATTTGTCAACCTAATGCCTTACTATGTGATAACTGTCGTAATTTGGTGTGACTGTGTGACACAATACAATATAGTGTTGTAGATGACAGTTTGACATTAAAACAATATTTGAGCACCTTACGTCCTTACTCGTATACTTGTACGATGGATACTTTTAGTAGGAATCGGCCAATCGGAGTGAAAAATAATTACATTATTATTATACATATCCAATTGATATAGGTAGTATGTTATTATTATATCGATAACAATTATTTACTATCCAACTTTGGAGATCGTAGCTATTGTTTCAATATATATATATATAACATATTTTTACTATCGTAAGCGGTACGGATTTAACATACTATACAGTATACAGTTTTTGATAACTTACTATGCAAATTTTTGGACGTCGACGATGACATGGCTAAAAATGAAAAATAATCCATATCAATACACCGTGGATGGCTGTGTTTCTCTGCAAATGCCAAGGCTGTAGTGCATTAAACTCGTTTTATACGCGACCGTTTGCCACGAATTGTCGTCACTACACTATCGTGTACCACTAGAAATATTATTACTGTTTAATAACACCCTCGAGGTTAAATATATATTATTATTAATAAATAGTATAATGAAGTACAGCGTTGCGATCATAAAAAGAATAAAAAACAAAAGTATTGACGAATTTGATGACATTTCATACCGAAAATTATTGTATAGTTTTCGGTATTGCGTAATCGCGTTTCGGAGCGCAAGCGAAAAAGAAGAAAATTCAATTGTCAGTTGTCATTTGCTACACTCATAAAACGTCGTTACGCGGCTTTGACTTTATACAAAGTTTGAAACAAACTTTTCAATCAACTTCTGTTTTTACGGACATAAATCGAAAACTCAGATTATACGTTTACCGATGCTGCAGCTTAACAAATAATATTATATAGATCGCGAATTCATTTCTATCCATTCATGGCTGCTCGTAACGGCTGTATACATACAATATATATATGCGATTCATATGTACTCTTTCAGTTACAATAAAAAACAATAATAAAAATCGTAATTCAAAATATATAAACTTTCTTTACTGCGTAGTCATGCGTGTTTAAAAGTAAAAGCATAACACAATAAATTATCAATACAATATATCATTATAATTAGAGTATAGACATTAATAATAGGTAGGTATACGTAATTCATGAATATTGATAGGTTCAAAATATCGATGTTTATTTATTAACTTTATTATATTAATAATATAATCTTTTACACGTACTACGATTAATTTTATTGAAAAAATAGATTGAACAAAATTCTCAACATAGTGACGTATTATCTCCGTCTTACAAACTGTAAAACGTATAACAAATGAGTGTTAAAAAGAACTAATTTTGTGTCGATAATAGAGTGAATATTATAGTGAATTAATGAGATATCAACTTTTAGTTTAAAATTTAAGAAATTATCTATACGAAATATTGAAATATTGTAGGTTTTTATTTACAATTTTAATTTAAATATCCATATTTTATATATTATAGTTATTTTATCTTTACATACCTCCATTTCTCCCGATGTTGAATTATTTCCTACCAATTTTGCACACCCACAATTATTTGAAGATTCTATTTTACTATATCTAGCCACCTATAAAACATACACATATTTATTACAAAATTTAAATACCAATAAAGTGTATATGAGATACTCTGCAGGATAATATTTTTGGACAATAAGTCGATTCGCTGTAATATTATTAAGCTAACAACTCGTCAACACGAAATAAATTTTGCTGAATAATCATTTTCTATGTTGAACATAACACATGTCCACTTTATAAGACCCAGACAACACATACTGCAGACCACACGTCTTCTTAATATAACAAACCGTTAAAGAACGTAAATTTCTTATAAATTATAGCGTATAGGTATATTATACCTATGCGTTATGTTAATAGTAATAGCAAACGTTCACGCAGCGACATATGAGTTTTATTACACGACAATAATCTAAGGTAACAAATATTTTTAACATAAAAAAAAACAAACGATGTCAAACAGTAGGTAGATGATACAGCCGTGGCAGGCGATGGACAATTAATCGAGTGTTTACAGCAAACGTTTCAAGTACTAACTACCAGTCGTTATACTACACTAATACGTACCTATATAGAATATCACTATTTTATTGTTTTATCGTGTATAAAATGTAAATGGATGAAAGTTTATAATATTATATACTATATATAGTGTTGAAGAGAAATTACAGAGAACACGTTATGCACCACATATAATATGCATTTATATAATATTATATTATATGGGCAGGCACTATTCGATCGACAAATAAATATCATGAATGCATATTATATTATAATATTATGCGGTATATCGTGCCTATATTTTTACATACATTATCCGTCTTTTTTTTTGTTTTTTTTTTTTTTAATCGTATTTGGTTTAACGCGTGTTCATCATCGTCGTCTTTATTGCCGCTGCATCTCTACAATATAATATATAATATCATAATAACATTATACGAGCATAATAATATGCAGTATATATCAGTTTAATATGCACAGCTATATTATAATATTATATTGTAAATGGTCGGTGGTGCTCGGGCAGAAACGAATATTATAATAACCCGAAAACAAAACCGGATACGCGAACGGCGCTGAACACCGAGACGCGCAGTATAACATCGTGTAGCAAGACGTCGTTTTATCCGTTTGTCGAAACGCCCCGTTTAAAGATCGATTTACGGTTTGTTTTTATAAATTAATTACATTTCCGAGTCCGCTCGTCGCGTATTACCTATTCGACTCGCGGTTACGTACTCGTCGTATAATATAATGATAATATATATTTATTAAACCACACGCGCCCGAAGTTCGCGGCCGCCAACGGAATTATCTAATTTATATTCACGACAGCAGCCGCCGTTTTCTTCTTCGCCATAGTCCGTCGCGTCTCCGCAGTCGACGGTCCCCGGCGGTTACGAAACAGATTACAAACCTCTCTCGGTGCTAAACCTCTCAATCGCGCTCGTGTAATTTACGAGAAAAGCGGACTGTTCCGCCCGAAATTTTTATTCGTCGTCAGAGTAGAATATAGACGACGACGGTCCTCGTGATAAGTCGAGTGATCGTTCGCTCGTACACGGCGACGGCGGCGGCGGGAAAGAAATTCGGGAAAACCCGCGAACGGGTTTCGGCCGGTATGTCCCATAAAAAAAAAAAAAAAAAAATTGACTACCCGACGCGCGACGACTGCAGATCGACCGCGCAAGCGCGCGCCGCGTAGTAGAAATTTGTGTGCGCCAAACCAGTTTGGCCGAGTGAAATAAAAAAAAAAACTTACGTGCCCACTCCGCGCCGTCGCTCACCCGACAGTCGTCCAGATCTCCGCCGATCCCGCGTCGAACTCGCGGTCCTCTCTCGCAAACGGACGGCGGCACAGGTGTATTATTTTTCGAATTATATATATATTATATTCATCTATAATAATATTATTATAGTCCCGCCGAACGCGTCTTATGTTTTAATAATATTCGAATACGCTTTTATCATTACGCACTCGTATATATTATTTATGCGTATCTATAATAATAATAATATGTATAACATCGCGCAGCGGTTGATGACCGCTACGGAACATAAATTAATGAAATTAAAATATTATACAGTACCTGTGTATAGTATGTATAATATCACGCGTTTCGCAGAAATGTTTACACTTCGTATTGCAATAATTAATCAGTTATGTGTACCTTAGGTTAGGTAACCTAAGATATTTTAATAGATTTTTTTTTTCATCTATTTACTCTTTCCGGGGAGAAAAATGCTCGTTTCTTAGAAATTCGCAAAGATAAAACTATACTTGCTCGAAAAAAAAAGTCTTAGAAAATGGGTGTCTTGTAAACGTTCGTTAAAATATCACTCTGCCGTATACAGATATAATATATGAGTGCATTTTTTGATTTATCAACCGTGTAACTTAGCGCTCCACTCCCCCGCCATGCCTATCATCAACTGGCTGGATTTTTTATTTTTATTTTTTTTTTTTTGATAACCATTCGTCGTGTACCCACACCGTGGTATTAATAGGTACCTCGACCGCATACGCCTCTCATCGTTGTTGTCGTTACTCAGCTACTCGTTATCTCCAGAGATCTCGATCGCGACCTGACCTGAGCCAGCAATCGTTATCGTTGACGATCGATACTTATATGAACCGGAATTATATATTTCTTTATTAAACGCACTTTATATACATATAAACTCAAACACATACACGATACACGTACTGCATATTATATATTGGATGCACCGAAACGATTAAAAACGCAATAGATAGATACGAAAAAAAAAAATTAAATACGCTACCAGAGTTACGCGTATAAGCGGCGTCAAGCGGGCGGTATAATTTAATATGATATTATTATTATTATTAAAACGTAATAGTACCTATAAAAATAATAATTACACCACCTATATCTTAATTATAAAATTAAATCATATTATGGCTGTGGAAAAATGAGGTTGGAACATCGATAGTCATCAGTCGAAAAATTCCAAAATAAAAAATTTTTATCTGTTAAACAGTTTTATCGAAAAATAAAAAATTTTACTTGTATGATTACACATTTATAGAATTAAAATATGTTTTAAGTATAATTAATAATTATATTAAGTTTTGTATTAATTTATAGTTTTATTTTGAAATAAATTGTTAAAATTAAATACTGAATTTGATTTTCACTAGATTAAATGCGAGTTTAATGTAATTATGCTGTATTGATATATATTTATGTATCATATAAATAAAATAACTGAATCACAAACACATATATATATATTAAATGTACTTAACAGGTCTTGTATTCTAATGGAAAATAATATATTATATAGGTAAAAGTTAAAGTAAATAATACTATGCTATGTCATTAAAATATTAATGGTTATTTTTAAAATCATAGACTAGGTTATTCATAAATTAAGTTGTACTTGATAATTTATACGTTTACACTCGTGATTGCGGTGTTTACACTTCTATAGACTATAGTTATTTGTTCTATTCCTTCCTTCCACTTTGTTATGGAAAAAACCGTAGTACACTAAAACATCTTCTTATCTGAAAATTAGTCAATTTGAAATTTGCGATCAGAAATGTTTGTTTATGACACTTCACCCTTCCTTCCCTAAAAAAGGAAAAAAAAGTCAATGTTGTGTTGCACCGGTCCCGCAGGTCTATAAATGTTAAGTTACACACCGCATCCGATGACTCGATGCCGAAATAATTCGGTCGTTTCGCTAGGAAAACTCGTGAATATAATATTATTATTCGTACGCGGATCAGAATAATATGGTCCTTTCACCGCGGCCGCGGCGCACCCCGTTTGCTTGCCGTCGGTGTAGCCATAGGTATCTATACGCGTCTGCAAGGACGCCAATGCGCGTTTCGCTTTCGACTGAAGGTCGCGTCGGCTGCTTCTCCCGAAAAAAAACATTATCATATCATTTGGCCGTCGAGTAAAAACCATCTGCATAATAGTGATAAAAATATATAAATGTACCGTGTTAGCGTGTGCGTATATACCAACCGTACCAGTGCGTGTTCGTGAACAGTGTACAATGTGTACAATGTTATAACTTATATTATTATTATTATTATTATTATTCCCGTCCGGAGAAATTAATATATTAGGCAGGTAACCTACCCGTTCAATGGATTTTAACACGCGCACAGTAAAAATATACACATCCATTATAATATTATATTATGCATACTACACTCGCGTAATAACGAAAACGGACACGTGCAGCAGCCTGCGATGATTTAATTATTATAATATTTTTTTTTTTTTTTTTTTTTACTGTCGGCCGCGATTGCAGCTCAAAAGGTCGCCGCGGAACGCATTATGACCGCTGCCGATGATGCATGTACGTATAGTGTATACCGAAGCTATACGTACACACGTCATGATAATAAACTTTTAGTATAAATTATAATAAAACTGAGCTGAACATCACCGCCAAAACGCATATTATTTTCTATTTATTATTATTATTATTCGAATAAGCATTGCACTGTTCTCCCGCTCGAGTCGGGGTTGATTTTGTGTTTCGGCGAGTCTTTAACATTCATCGATTTAAAAACAATATAAATATAATATAATAATATAATTTAAATACAAAAATGCTATATAGACTTTATTTTAACGTTATAGTTGGATTCAAATAATGATTGAATGAATAATTGTAATAAATTAAACTTGTATTTAAATATAAGTAGCACACTAAAAATACAACTATTAATTCGTTGTATTTGTATTTGTTGAAAATAATTATTATCATACGTTATAATCCTCAAATTCCGAATTATGTTACAATACATTTATTTACCAATATATAGGTAATAATGTGTAAATAAATGTTGCTGGAAGGTTAGATTTCAACTTAAATAAAATGTAAAAAAAACCAACAATTATAATTTGTAAAATCTTTAAAATCCACAAAGCTATACTGCAGTCAACAGTAATCACTATATTAGTCATTGTCACATCGTAATATGCGTGTTTGCGTCAAAACTCTCTGGTCGTGTTTCCGCATTCGAGCTTCTTCGTTTTTTAAATTTCTATTATTTTATGATTATCATTTACTTCGCCGCGGCAAACTCGCAAACGTCCGTTCGGTTATATCGCGACACCGTTTTCACCGGGAGACTATATGCACAATGTGCACAACGACGACATCGCCGTCTAGGAAAACGTGAACAAACACACATATACAGTCATTACAGAAAACGATGTCGTAAATCATCCGGCGGCTTAGGGGCTATCGCGATTGTGCGTAAATCGCGCGATTAATCAATTATATAATATACGCGCCGCGTACTTCGGATTGCTAACCGACCGTGTCCCGACCGTCGCTGTCGCACCGTTTTATAATAATACGCGTATAGTGTAATTATATACATATATATATATATAGGATAGAAAAAATAATAAAAATAAATAAATCGAATACCGCGACGGAGGAAGGTCGCGCCAACGCACCGGTGGCGGTCGCGGCGTCAGAAACGAATTCCAAAAGATCTATATCGTACATTTTTCCATATAACTATCATCAGTTATATCTGGTATACAATATAAAATATACGTGTTAAACGGTATTTACGGTCCGACAACCACTTTAATTTCTTCATTTAAACTATAAACACGAATAAGTATTAGTAGGTACTTACCTACTAATATATAACCGACCACCATAGTAATATTATATGATTATTGCGTTTCAGAATGGATTCGTGGAGTGTGTCAAAGACCAGTGCCCCGACGAACAGGGCTGCTATATGCTACAAGACGTTTTTGTGGACACAAAAGAATGCTGTAGACGGTGTAAAGGTAAGTTACGTCAAGTTTGGCATAAACAAACCATACTATGTACTTGTACTCATTTCATATCCTAATTCGTTTTAATAACCGCAAAATTAGACATGAATACGATAATATTTTATCGACTAACACGTTGTTGAATAAAAAGTAGCAATCAGTTTAAAAATAAATTAATCACAAATGAAAAAAAGTAAAATAAATCGTTTCACGATTATGTATTATACTAATGCTTTATTTGCTATTATACAACAATAATAAGTTATATGTATCAATTATTCATAAGACGTATATTTGATAAAAATTCAATAATATTTATTATCTACCGTAATTCTATGACTGATGAGATAATGGATGCATGATTATTCGCCAAATATTAATTTAATAATATTTTATGGTGATAGATGATCAAAATTTCACAATAAAACATATCTCTAATATAAAAATATTATGTAACCATAATTTATTGTTGAGCGTATAATCTTATAGTCACAAATTTTAATATTAATAATAATAATAATACTTAATTTTCGTCCAGGTTGTATGTACAAGGGTGTGCCGAGGGAAAGTGGCACGGAGTGGACGGATCCGAATGACCCGTGCCTGGTGATGTCTTGTAAAGCTGGTGTAGTCACGGAGACTCGAATGCAGTGCATCACGCCCTGCCAACAGCCGTTGCCGCCGAAACCGGGAACTTGCTGTCCAACTTGTTCGGGTGAGTGACAACTGACAAAATCAGTCTACATTAGCTGTGCCAATAAATATAATTAATAATATAAGACGTAGTATGTATTCCTATATCCTTATCCGAGTTCGTGTACTGATTTGTACTTAATTTTCATGGTAGGATGCGTATAGATAATCGAGTCAGATGGTAAATGGTATAGTGTGAGAGAGTGATTAAAACGATATGATGTTATAATGTTATCGCGTACAAAACAGTTTACATGATACCGAATTCATTTGAAACAGATCGTCAGGTCCCCCTCCGAGTATTCCGTCTCTAAAAATTGCTTTGGATTATGTATTGTTTATAATACATATATTATAGAAGATATATATGGTACGCAGCTAGTATTACTCCGGAATAGAATCCTTCGTGGCACATTAGAAAAACAAACCATTCTTTTGGAAGCTTTGCAGTCATGATAAATCACGACTGGCACACAAGCGCCCGTCAAGTGACTCGTGGGAAATGAACCCCCATGTTAATATGCGTCTTCTCTTCCGCTACGATGTGGTGGCATTAACTCCGTTCACCGTACAATACTGACGAAAATAAAACAATAACACTCAGACTATACTCGTACACACACACATACATACAAATAATAATAATAAAAAACAATGGATGGATGCTAGGTATAATGCATTATTATTATTATAATGTTCGTGAACGAAAATTGTTTCTGAGTAGGAGGAGGAGGGAATATATAGGAGTCTAAGGTTAGACACAGAACGCCAAACGGATAAAGAGATGGATGGCAGGACCACCGGCAGCGAACATTGTGCACAACATAAACATGTTAAACGGTCTGCTTTAGTGCTTAGCTACCGGTTATATATCGTTGGCGTATCGATATCAACGCACGTATTATAATAATAATAATATTATTATTATTATGTGCCTGCCTATATTATTATAATATACATTACAAGTTCGAAGGACATTTTAAATTATCGAAAAGTTGGATTCAATTTTTTAAACAATAATTATACCTGCCTAAATAATATTTTTAATAATTTGTTGATCGGGCATTATTGTAAACTGCCGAGAAATAACTACGGCGTAGTTTTTAATAAATATGTTACCGACATAATTTCCGAGCATTCATAATTGTTAACAGAATAATCGCTTATTGAAAAACATTTTAATCCTTAGGGAATAATGTATACAGTTCCTATACATATTATATTAATTAAAAAGTTTTTTATACTTTAGTTTTTCTCGAAACTTCAAAGCAAAACCGCCGCCAGCCGATATTAATGTCCAAATTAGCGTTTCGATATACAATTATTATATTGCATAATACCATCACTACGGTATTAATGTAAATGTACGGTATGATAATCGAAAACGGTATTATTAAAATATTAAAATATACCTACCAAATATACATTAAATAAATCATAAAATATAATTTAATGAGTTTAAAATATTCACAATATATAAGTAATAAGTATATTACTGAAAACGATTGCAGTATAAACGCATAAAGTGCTGTTAAAAATATGCACAGAAAATCAACTTTATTTTCCAGTATCCCTTTATAGATTGATTAATATATTTGTTTTTGTTATAACAAACACATTCGACTGGAACTACCTTTAGGCTACGGGTTTTTAAACAATTTAATGAAGCTATATCCGAGTTATTTTATTGCGGTAATTGGTCGAAAAAAACAACTGTTGAGCACGTAAAACCCTCGAGTCACGGCCCACGGGGGGCAGCGGTGGAAGAAATGACTTTTTAATATATTATGATATTTTCTATATATAATAATAATAATATATTATAACCAGCGGTACCTGCGTTTTCACTTAGGTCTGAATGGCAGACAGACGATATAATCGTGCGCGCGCGCGCGTTGCTTTTTCGACCATGCGTTCATTATTTTGTCATATTCGTCGACGGTGGTACCGCCAGTGCACGTCGGTATGATGTAGGTAATATATATACATGTATAAAAATACTAGAAGTAGTATATATTGTTTTATACTCACACAAACATATATATATATATATATATATATAACATCTCAGGTCGTAATTTATTATGGTGCACGATGACGATCGTCAGCATACCAAATAATATTCTTTGTTTTTTCATCTCCTTTGGGTTTATATTCGGCTTTATTATGTTATTATGTAGGTATATTAGATATAAGTATAATAAGTGTATTATACTGTCCATATCTTTATGGACCTATACCTATATTATATAATAATATATTATGTATTATATGATGTGCGACTACGCGGCGAGGGCGGTGCCTGCGTCGTGCCTATTATTTATTATACTCGTTCGGGTCTAAAACAAATAAAAGATTACACGAGCGGGCAGGGGGCACGCTGCACGCGCACCGGATAAAACGATTGGACGGCGGCGGCGACGTAGCAATCCTGGACTGGGGGTGTGTGTGGGGGGAGGGCAACCGCGCGTCCGAGCCGGAGATGGGCTAATGGCTGAAGACTGGATGCCACACGCATTGAAAAAAAAAATAACGAAAAAAAAAAAATTTAAAACAATCCACTGAACCTTCGTCGGGTGGTATGGACACACGGTTTCCTGTCTTACTAAAACAAAGTAGTATAGTTTTAAATCAGAGATCATAATTATATTACTTTGCAATACGCGACGACATCTCAGGAATGCGAGTAACGGCTCAGATAGAGGGATGGTGACGAAAACGATTTTGTACAGTTTTGACGATGATCGTAATACCATATGATTGGTGAGAGGGACTCAAAAATTCACAATCAAAAGTGCGGACTTTCGACGACTAATGAGTAGATAGTTTTTAAGAAATTTGAATGAAAATATCATTGGATTATAATTTGTTAGAAACAAAATATTTTAAAAAACCTCGTTCACAGGCCATAATACCTGATCTGGTTAGATGTACTATATCAATTTGTAAATCAGAAAAATATTTTTTTTTATATGACTTAATTAATATATTTGTTTAGTATTGGTTAGGTATTTTAATAAGGAAAATAAGTGAAAAAAACGCTTTGTCCACTGTATATCGGATGACGGAAATTATGTAATGTGGTTAAAGTTAAGTATCTCCAGATTAACAACCTATAAAAAATTTCAAAATATATATAATCGTTATATTTCAGTCATCTCCTTTATATTTGTTTCCTTCGTCAATTACACACAGTTGTTAGTGTAATACGCTTTCAAACATATAATAATATACCATTTTATGTTTTTACCGCCGACCGACTCGAATAGATCTAAGCCAACGAGGGTTTTTTTCGGAAAGACATATTATTGACGTGTTGTAGGTACCTTACACCAGTAGGATAGGTTAGATATCTATTATCGTGCGTGAGTCGACAGGACCTCGGCGACGGCGGTGCGTATATCTCTTATTTACGTTAGTTATAAATTATTGTGTAGTAATTGGTCGTCGTGCCCTTCCCCGTTTTGAGTACCGTACAATATTATTATACTGCCGAAAACGTAGGTACCTTTAATAACTCATATCGATAATACATTGAAATAATGAATGCGTTGGTCTGTCACGACGACCAATTTTTCTTCACCTTAACGCCATCCTGCAGAACACAATATAATATGCCTAATTGAAAATAGTTTATTAGACAGGTATTTAATAGTAAAATGTATGACGATAGAAACAACCCGCTTATTGACAACCCTACTACAATTATATTCCAATATATTATTTTAAAATACGTACCTACCAGTGCTTCAGTCTTTTGTAGTGTTTCAAAATTTCAAATCTTCGACAAAAGATGCTTTACAACTTCTAACTCATTTAGTATTGTCAACAAAACTACAATATTATAAAATTACAATAGATTGATACACATAAATATATAATACAATATTTTAATGCAATTTATACTCTTGAAAAGAATTGTATGAGAATATTGTTATTTTATTAACACAGATCTTTTTGTTTGAAGAATTTTGCATATTATATATGTACACTGTGTACATTCTAATGCTTTTTCCAAAAAGCGCTGTGTTTTTTTTTTTACTCTTATAAAAGTTGTTAAAATTGCCTATATTAGTATGTAGGTATAATAAATAATAATAGTATAGTTTACCTACCTACTAAACAAACACTGCGAGGAAAACGCGAAACGGCGTCTGTTTCTCTGGAAAAAAAAAATCCGTTATCGATAACCCGAGCTCCGAAGAGGGGTTTGTCGATGGCAGACAGTTAATAATAATAATATTATTATTATAATCTATGCGATTGCTGTAACCGGTTTTGCGTTCCACAGGTTGCCGGGTTATCGGGCAAGAGGTGGCCGCTTGGAGGAACATCAGCCTGTACGACGACCCGTGTCTGACCTGTCACTGCGAGAGATCCGCGGCCGGACCGGTGCTCACCTGCTCGAAAAAGGCGTGCCCTGTGCTCCAGTGTCCGTCCAGCAGCATGCAGATACTGCCGGGTGAATGCTGCCCCAGATGTGTGGGTAAGTGAAATTTATTGGCCGTTAAGACCGATGCGAAACGATTTTGTATAATATAATTTTATATTACTTTTGAAAATTATTGCGATAATAACGACCATAGTAACATCGAGATAACACAAATTTACAAAAATATCTCAGAAACACACATTTAATGTGTAATATCTTAAGATATGGTTATAAGTGTTATAATATTGTTTCATTTTATAAGATATCGTGTAAGGTACAGGGAAAATCAATAAAATTGATTAACAATGTTGAAGCAATAAGAAAATAAACGAACTTTACACGGTTTTTACACTATAACCTTTGAAATATAAAACATTGTAGCACTAGCAATATTTTTGTCGGGTCCTGTAATTGTTCCGAGTTTCCATTACAATGGTGGGTCTGTTTTAAAATATGATTTCTATAAAATTTTACTTTGTTCCACGATAATAATATTGCATAATATATTGTTTTCAAAAGTATTTGCAGAAAAAATTAAAAAAAAAAGATATTGCAGCTTTACCCGACTATTGTTAGAAATATGTGCAAAAACCGTATCAAACATTCAAACCATAATAATATCATATCGTCATCATCGTAATATATAATAACATGTAATATCGTTATTATTATTTGTCATTATAAAACACAGCTATGATATAATAACCGAGCTACGACGACTACGCACCGGACGGAAACGTCTGACAAACTACGGATATGTTTATTCGCGGTAGTATAAAATAATAATACACAGTGGAAAAACGCCAACCGATCGCGTTATGGTTTTGAATTGTATTCTCGACTCTTTCGGATCGGCGATAGACGAGGACTGAAGGCACAGACGTTTTTTTTTTGTGTTTAAGAAATAATCGAGCTGGCGCTGGCCTAAATGATTCAATAAAATAATATTATATTATATGAAACGCGTACATATCTTACGGTCGTTTATTCGCAGACGTATATACAATTAAATCGTTTATAATATCAAATGACCCACACAATAAAAGAATACCGTCAAAATATCATATCGGGCAACGTTCATAATAAAAGTCTCTGTATAGTACGTACACTTAATCTTTACGATTTCAAACCTTTGAAAGTTTTCCGAACAAAATATGTAATTCAAGTGTATATAATATATAACATACAGATGAGTTAATATTTTTCGTCTAATTTCGAACATGAACACGATAATCAACCATTCCAGACGAAATATTCAATATAGCAATATTTCAGTTTTCGTTGTAAATTTTATGATATTATAAGAATATATCATTGTTAAATTATTAAAAATCGACAAACTTATTAGATACTTACAGTTCTGTAATTTGGAGCAAACGTTAATATAAATGTACACCATTTATACTATTTCTATTTCACTATAAAATTTCGTTAACTATAAAATATGATTATTGATTAGGTACGTATAGTAGTAAATATATTTTACGTGAATAGCTCACAAATGCATTTTTGTCATTTACACTGACAGTGTATACTATATTTATACTGGTTTTAAGTGGAAAAAATAAAATATAAATAAATCATTTTAAATTGAAAAATTTAGTCAACTTTAATAATGTTGTATTACTTAACCATTGCAATGTACTTGGATTAAATATGGTGAATAAATGTTTAGCAGAATTTTTTTATAAAATAAATATATTTTTGTGCAATCACTGTGTGTGGCCGAGATGCTAAAATTAAAAAAAACTACCTAAGTACCTAGTAGTTCCATAATAAATAAATACTGAAATTACCAACTATTACAATTTATGACTTAGCTCAACTAGTAACTAAATTCGGTTCTGTCTATAGACTTGAATCTATGTACGGTGTATAGAGATATTATAATAAAACTAATGTTGGTTTATTACAGGCAAAAGTAGAAAATTGATGGACCCACCTAGAGGAGCATGTCTGTTAGGCGATAAGATCACGCCGTCAGGCCAGGGGACGCACCCGGACCGGTGCACCGAGTGCACGTGCGCCAACTCGACGGTGGTATGTAAACGGGAGACTTGCCCGCCACTGGACTGTCCCGTGGAGAAACAGACGTTCGCATCGCACAACCAGTGCTGCCCGCAGTGCCCGAGGACCGTGGATAAGAGCGATACGTGCATGGACAACGGCAACATTTATATGGTGGGTATTATTATAATAATAGTATAATATAAAATATTTAACTAAAAACCACGACTCGGAATCTCAGAAGATATTGCTTACTACTTTATTACTATGATACGATCGATATAAATCGTTTGATCAGTATTGGCATTCGTTTTGAAAATATTTTTCATTCCAGAATGGAGACGGTTGGAAAGTGGACGAGTGCAAGTCGTGTTTGTGCGTTCGTGGTCAAGTGCAATGTGCCCAAGAGTTGTGTCCACCGATTTCGTCGTCGTGCCCGGTCAACATGAAGCTGCGAACAGTTCCGGGTTCGTGTTGCCCCCGCTGTGTACCTAGTAAGTTCATCGTGATTTGTTTCAATTCGTTAGTGTTTACTGATAATAGAACAGAATATTAAACAAATCATATTGTAACATATTATCTAAATATCGCGTTTATCGCTGTTGTTTCAGTGGACGGAGTGTGTACAGTATTTGGTGATCCACACTATAGGACATACGATGGAAAATTCTTTAGCTTTCAAGGACCGTGCAAATATCTATTGAGTGCGGATTGTGTGGGCCGGACCTTTAGCATTCGGGTGACCAACGACGCGAGGAACACGAAAAATTCAGCTTGGACGAAAACTATTTCTTTAAGGGTAATTATTGTGTTTATTATTAATACGTAATAACGTCATGGTGTTTTGTGAAAAGCTCTTAACGAAATCGTAGTATAGTTTGGTACACACTACGAAATAAGACATGTAATATTATTATTTAACACGTATTTTGTCCGTGTAGACCGGAGGTTTGAAAGTAAATCTTGGCGAGAACAAACGTATCAAGATCAACGGACAGAGAGTTTCTGTGCCGTATAAGAGAAGCAACGAATTAACTATATCTAACATGAACGATACCGTATTGGTCGAGACCAGAATCGGAGTATCTATCATTTGGGACGGACGAGGATTTCTAGAAGTGTCTGTACCGTCGAGGTACAAAGGTAAGGAAATTCGTTAAAACGTTAACAATTTATTATTTTAATATGATAAATAAATCATTATGACCGTCGCATATTTTTGGTATTCACAGGTAGTTTGTGCGGACTATGTGGAAATTTCAACTCTGTGCCAAGAGACGACATGACTACTAAGGACGGCCGAGTAGAAACCGACGCTCAAGCGTTTGGATCGTCGTGGCGCGTGGGCGGTAAGAACGCGTGCAGTCGACCGCTAAAACCCGCGTTTGTGCAAACGTCATCACAGTGTTCCAAGAAGGGTCCTCGAATTCGAGAACGAATGTGCAAGCCTCTCCGACAACGGATGTTTGCCGCGTGTCACAAAAAGCTCAATCCAGTAAACTTTTTCAGGTTAGATTATTAAATCTGTTTCATGCACATCATTGTATAGTCGTAAATTATTGTTGATAGATGTTTTCACTTTAGAAGGCCAATCTGCTCCTCCTCCTCCCCCCATTGCAGTTATACCTTCATCGGTATATTATTGAACTTGTGTCTTGTATGTAAACTAATGGTTTTTTTAATGCTTTTGCTCACATTTTATAGGTCCTGTCTGACGGACATGTGCGAGTGTCCCACCGGCCGGAAGTGTTATTGCGAGGCAATGACCGCTTACGCGCACAACTGTCGTCGACTTGGCGTGTCGCTACCGGACTGGAGGACCATGACCGGATGCCACACATACTGACCCGCGTCCTCACACCCATCCCGTGCAGTAGACTCCGCTTGTTTGTTGTTGCTAGTCATTGTTTTTTTACACCTTCAACTTTGCGGTAGTCGCCGCGCGTTTACCTGACCGATGGATGGAAATGGTCAGTATATACAATAGAATGTATTATTAACCTAATTAATGTTACGATGCTCATAAAATTGTTGTTATAATTACTGTGTACGATGACATTATGAGGAATAAATCGAAATAGGGTGCAGGTCTAGATGACAAAAATAATTCACTCGAGTCAAGCTTACGACCTGATTAGTACTAAAAGGTCATATGTTTTAAAAAAATAATTAATTAATTATATACGTTCATTATTGTGAGTGAATGTGAGTGAAGATAAAATAATATATTTACACAACTTTTTGAAAAAAAAAAAAAATGATTTTAAAACTAAGAATTTGGCAGTGCGACTTAAAAACTATAACGGACAAAATATTAATAATGCCTTATTACATATTTTTATTTACTATAAATAATTAACAATTATCTTAGAAATAATATTATTGCCGAGTTCGATAAAACTTTAAAATGTATTATGCAACATGATTACATAGTAAATAGTCATTAGCTTAAAGACGATATTGAGTTAATAAAATAACAGTTACAACAATTTAAGCTCTATAAAAAAATAACCATCTTATTGAAAATAAAAGTTTGTTAAGAATTTAACCTGAGGCATAACAATAGTATTCGCAATCGTTATTGTGACACTATACCTACGTCATTCCGGATTATAAAACGCATTAAATTATGGGTTTAATAAGATGTGTATAAAGAAAAAATGCTTGTCGAGTGAACCGACCGCCGTCGTGCATATATTAGATTAGAATCAAAATGAATTAGTCGGTGTTTACAACACGAAAATATCCTTATTTTACAACGCCTTGGCAGGTAGTTACTGCATTAAATTATACATAGTTATAACTTAAGACTAACCCGTACCTGCACCGACAAAATCGTCATAGGCACAACACCAACGTCATAGATCATAAACAATTCGACGCAACCGTCAAACTCTCGACAAAAATATTAAATCAAATAATAATAATATCAACAATTTTTACCTACATAAATTATTGTAATGTAATAACAGTCTTACGTCGCTTGCATATATTATTATTATATTAACCCATAGAAGTGTAGTACCTGTAATATACGTGTTCGATAACATGAGGGCAGCAGCGTTAACATTTTAAATTTAGTAATAATATAATTAACGGAGTGATACCGATTGAGATGTTATGTAAATATGTATAAATTATATTAATATATGTATTTTCTAACGAATCGAAAGAAAAACTACCTTAATAAATCATTTGATAATTGTACATCTAGGGGCTGAGAATTATACATTTTAGTATCCCTTAATATGCCTACGCGCGTAGGAACGAAATAATAGTTTTCAAGACGTTATTAGGAACATAAATCTTCTCGCATTTTTTAGATACACAGATCTGATAAATGATAATAATATTAGTTATTACGTGATCAAACATCAAAGAATTTCACTGAATAAACATCTTTACCTATGTATATAACGTATAATAACGTTGGGTATCTTAAATCATCATCTAGGTAGGTACTTGATTATTATACAATCATTTTAATTTTTACGTCCGAATCCAAATAAAACGTACGCGTGTACCAATTATAATAATATACCTAACGTGATGCCATTATTTGATAACATTTTAAATTAATTTATAAAAGTATTTTTGATTATCAATTTAATGTTTTTATTTTAAATAGAATAATTACACACTAACGGCAAGTTTCAAATTAATTGTATTGTTAACGTTTACCTATATCTACACGTCGATCACATAATCATCACAACGACTAATAATAATATAATTGAACGAATGAAAACAATTCAACAGCAAATAATTATCATATAATATTTTACGTTCGATGCATCACGGTTCCTCGTGATTCATCGTTTTTTTTAATCGAAATCGTTAAAATATATTGTTGTTTAGCTTACAAATGTACAGCATAAATTTCGCTGATGTACAACGTTGGAAAAATCATACATACTGTATTAAATTGAATAAAAGGAGGTACATTAAATATATTATAATTATTTATAATCATAGTCACGTCCTCGAGTTTTGGTTTATCTTATTTTATCGAATTTATTCAACCCAAACATGGCTCCATTTCAAGTATTTAGTGTTAAGTATTCTACCGTTTCGTGGTATACCTACATAAATTTGCATGTTTTTAGCAAAGGTACGAATTAAGTCAAATTTATTGACAAAGAAAAATTTTTAGGGGCATGGTAGTCTGTTCTATTTTTTTCATGTGGGAGGAATAGAAATAAAATATGTATTTTTATGGGAACAGTTTTGATTTTATAAAAATATATAAAAGTACAAAAAACAATCAAAATATTATTACCTACCTATATTATAATCTTGCAAAATGTTTGAAATATTTTTTGACTTTGTTTCAGATCGTGACAAGACACCGTTTCCACGTTACCGTCGACCGACTAAACAGTATTTTACTTGAACAGCCGAATTTTGTTCTTATGCAAATTTATTATATAAAATTATAAAAAAAAAATTGTAGGTAATAATAATTTAGTAACAATTAACTTAATTTTTAAGTGGCTACAACAAACTCCGACCCGGCGACTCTACCATTTGACGGGTGGTCGTCGCCTAATAATATTATATAAACTTATTCTATACCATATTATAATATCAATGGTTTTATTTATTTTTTACATTTAATCAGTTCGATTGTAAGATCGCGACTAATGTCGGCTGATGCCTTAAAACCTAAACGCCGGCGTTTACATTGTAATATATTAATATACATACCGCGGTTTAATAATATAAGTATACCATAAAACAGATTACAGAGTAATGTTATGGTGGGCGTATTTCGATATTGGCCTATGATAATTTATTTGTAATGTGTTTTCGTATAAACGCGAATCTTGACGATTTTTTTTCTCTACATTCGTAATAATAATATATTACTATATTATAATATTATAGTAGCTGCGCGTAATCGTAAGCGGCTTTGCTACGTAAGCTATTTAGCATGCCTTATATAGTGACAGAGAGAACAACGTTCTTTAATACATCATGGTCGTCGTATATATTATATATATAATATGTTATTAATTATTATTTATTATACTTAGTAATATTGTTAAAAAAATGTTTAAGTAGAGCGCTTAAAATATCAAATTGTTTTATAATTGTATTTTTTTTTTCGAAAAACACACAAAATCAATCTAGAATACTGTAATTTATTATTATAGATAGGTAGTTATTAAAATCATTATATATTATATTATTATATAGGTAAGAAGGATTCATATTATATAACTATATGCTATAGAATTATTGTAATGAAAAAAGTATTTTAAATACGTTAAGCGAAATATTGTAAAATAATATTTGTCAAATTTATGTTCCTACTTTTATGTTTTTTTTTTTCACTTATTTATTTTTTTCTAGAAAAAAACTATACTTTCTTTTGTGTAATAAAAAAAAAAAACTTAAAAAAAATGTAAATACATATTGTATACTTTTTGCACATTATATCATTATACTCGCAATGAAACAAATACCCGACTCCGACCGGGCGGTGAAATTGTGTTTTTATAAAAAAAAAATTGATTTCGACATATCTAACAGATGGCGCCACGGATTCTATCCTTCAATTTACAGAGGGCACGTGTTTAGTTGGTCGTATATTATTAACATTTTTTACTGTACACGCCTCGATTCTTTGAACGATTATCGACAGTAATTTACAAAAAACCACACGTGAATCGAGTTGTTTTGGTGTCGGAGAAATGGAAAAAAAAATCAATTATCCACGTTTTAAATGTACATACTACATAATATATAGGTACGAGAGTATATATAAAAAAAGGACGATACACGTACACAGGTATTTTTGATTTTTGTAATCGCGTGTCGTGCGCCCAACACACAAACGCACGAGGCACGCATCTATACGTTTTATATTTTAAACAAATCGTTAACAAAAATAACAGTATCGTAGTGATGACGCTATAAGAAAATTCAAAAAATCTATTTTTTAAAACGGTGTCCGACCCGGCCAAAAAGTGCTCGGGACCGGAACGATTTATTATATAATAATAATAATAATAATAATAATAATATTATACTATCTTATAATAATAATAATATAATGACTGCAGTCGACCGGCGGCGGCAGGACACGCGACAATCGGCTACCGTCCGGAGACGTTCGAAATCCGTCGATTTCATCCGGCGAGGGATCAGCACAGTGCGCCCGCCGACCGACGGCCGACGTCGTCGTATAAAATAATAACAACGATACAACGACAATCTTAATTATATATTACACGCGTTACGTAAGAATGCGACAATAAGTACTGTTTGTATTATGCTTATTGCCGTGGCGCAGACAAACGTCCGGAGACGAATATCATTTTAAAACGTGCGATACATATAGTCACGTGTATAATATTAATTATATTGTCATCATTATATTAATAATAATATGTAGGTACGTAGAAGAGAGAGAAAGAGAGAGAGAGAGAGAGAGAGATAGAGTAAAAAAAAAAAAAAAAACAAACAAACAAACAGCAACACTTAATAATAATATTATTATACAATATGACTAGAAAACGATTTTGTACGAAAAAAATAATAATACAATAACAATATTGTGCTACAGTTGGAACAAATCGTATTGTTCACGCGATGATAATATAAAATTATGTAAATAATATTATAATATTGATATGTATACAGTCTAAAAATCGTAAACGTGCTACTATATATTATAATATAAACACTCGAGATGCGCCTATAATATTATGATCGCGGTACGAAAGCTGACCGCGGAGGCTAACGATCACTCGCGAGACTAAAGTGTCGCCGCGATGGACTAGAAGCGGTGGCAAAATGGTTTGCTTTTGGGTTTCGTTACGATATAATAATAATATCATCATCATTTTAACGACGACTGGACAACCGGTTGCTGAAGTTCCGGGGGGGAGGTCGGATTTTAAATTTTGTATATTATTCGATTGTTAAATTATTATACTTGTACAATTGTCTAGAAAAGTCTGACGAATACTATTTAAATTTAGTATAATGTATTTTTTCCCTAAATTAAAAAATATAACTGTAATATCAGTATCATAATTTATCAGAAAAATAAAACGAATAGTTTATTTTTTGATTATTCGCTATAATCAGCGGGTCAGTATTACTCACTGCTGCATGGTACATAGTTGTTTGGAGATTCATCCTGTAGTAGGTATTTGTAATTTTGGACGTTTTTATCTTGAATTTTTTCAATACATTTAAAATATCTGCATTGATTCCAATTTTTCAATTTGAGAAAACTTATCGTTTGGTCATTTGGCATTTAAATTATATAGGTATACTATTTTTGGTTTTTACATATACGATTTCGCGTAGTCACAGAGAGTTATATGATTCAGACTAAAATAAATATTCAAAATTCGATTTATTAACAGGCACTATATGATTATGATATAGTCATATTGTAGTCTATACATATTTATAATTTAAAGTGTTTATATTTATACGATTTACCTTCATTTATTTACTTATTTTTTTTTTTTGTAAATTTCATTGATTGAATTGTAAAATATTATTATGAGCGGTATAGTTATTTCTCGGGATCAGTATATTCAGTTGTCCAGTTGTCACAATATAATAATAAATAATAATATTGATATGCATAATATTGCTCTCCGAGTCACCTGTGGTACCGCAAATGTACATTGCAATTCTAAAAAAAAAAAATACCTATACAATGATCGACTTAACAATAAATTATTATACGATAACGGTAAAAAAAGTACATCAAATACAAATACAATCATAAGTTATATAATATTAAACGCTACTTAATAAAAATGATATGTATTCGTTTGGTAAACATTGTTTTTTTCAATCCAAATAGTTTTCACGGTATTGGTATATTATATGATATGTATATGTTACAATATAATATTAAATGTGATATGATATGTATACGTTGTACCTAACCTTCACGGATTACGAAACATACAAATATGAGATAAGACCACGTGTCGCTAGGATTTCTGTGTGACAGCGATGAAGCTTAAGACGCAATCGCGTTGGTAGTAAATCTAGAAAAATCATTTACATTTATTTTTTAATATTAGTAAAGTTGTATTGATATATAAAATAATAATAAAGACGGTCGACGTATTTATATAACTGTAAACGACATCGAAAAAATGACACACAGTTCCTTACGACTTTTGTCCCCTTATTTTTTATACGGCGATAATACAAATACAATTTAAAATTTCTCTTAATCATAATATAATAATAATAATTATGCTACGTTCCAAACATTGATATGTTTTAAGTTACTTAAAATATAATATTACAAACGACTTATTAGATATACACGAAAAAAGTCTATAATTGATATGATCATTGTTTTTTTTTTTTGTTTTTTTTAAAGAACAATAATTATAATAATAATAATAATCGTAACGAACATATAAATACATATATAAATATATACTATAACATAACGTAATAATTTTCCTATTTATAACAATATGTAAGTAAATAATTAATCAACCATTTTGAAAAGAAAGTCATTATTGCTCATTGAAAGTTTTAAATATGTAAAAGTAGTAGGTAAGTAATAATAATGCACTATGATAATATTATTATGCTTGGTACCTCTCATCTATAATATTAAGTAGATTTAACTTTGAAAATTATATACCTATTGGTAACCAGAGGAGAATATGTGGAACATGTATTGATATATTATATTTGTTCTTCATACATTTGTACTATTTAAAACGCTTTTAGGTACGTAAGTGGTTTTTATTATTTTTTTTTCACACCGACTACGATCAACTGAACAAACGCTTTTTTCTATGGTAATATCGCGACTGGGGATGGTAATTTTTCTTTTGGCCATAATATAACGACTTTGACAGTCTATTAACGAAACTATATAATTATGTTAAATAATCTATGAATATTGCACGTCTGAAACGTATGATGGAATAATCTGAAGATCGTTATTGAAGCAGTTGTGTCTTCACTACAATTATAATTTATAATATTTAAACAACGTTCAAACAAACGGCAATAATAGAGAAACATAATATAGGTAATATGTTAAATTTATGGCTTATTGGCTAACACCTGTATAATTATGTTTATGGGAAAAGTATACAGTAGTGTACAATAGACGGGAATTTAGTTGATAGTTAATCGTAAATCGGTCATGAAAAATGAAATAAATAATGTTAAAAACATTTCATAACATTAAGATTGAAAATTATTTTAAAAAGAAACAAAAAAATAAATAAATAACAAAATAACAAACTAATCTTATGCGTGGGTGTATGAGAGAATACTATGTTATTATTAAATGTACACAATATAATTTGATATGTCGGTCGATTTTATGTAATGCTGCAAAAACCATCGAGAGTGTAAAAAAAATCTATTTTGATATGTTCAATGTTTATTATTGACTTCGGTGAAATCATTCATATCCGTGACTCATGTTATTAGTAAAGAAACGAAGACTCATAGCAGATTCAAACGAAAGACGACGAAGAAATATTGCAGATAGCAATGTCGAAAAGGTACGATGTCGATCGAGCACCATATAATATATTTTTTGAATGTTATGGAAAAAAAATGCATAACATACTTTACATTTTAATTTTTATTATTATTGCCATAATTTATTGTAGTCGCGTTGTGGTGGAATGAATAGCATTGCACGTAAAAAGTAAAAACCACATGCGCTTAAAATGAAAAAAAAAATTATCGTTTTTTTAGTATCATATTATTCATATTATTTTGATCAATTCAATATACTTGAATAGTATTCTGTTTGTATTATAAACGGAAAAATCCTAATGTGATTAATTTTATTTTAAATTCCGTGTTATGGTGGTTCTATTATAAGGTCCTATTATACTTCAGATTAGGTTATGTGGTTTATTACGAGCATTTCCGAAACCAACCGGTTCGTAGGTCACCTCAAACGCTACAATAATAATATTATCATCGTGATATCGAAATACTTTCTTTTCTGAAATATAACCATTTCACAAAATAAATATATGGCGTGGTTTTGAAGGAAAACGATTTAAGCTCGCACGGCGTACTCCTACCATTCCTGTCGTTCGCTATTTCTTGCTCTCAATATAATATATATTTTATATGCATATATTATAATATAATATGCACTGTGCAGGTAGTATGAGCATGGCAGTGTTCAAACGTTTCGTTTCATGTGATAAAAAGAACAAATCGAGCGCACACTTTAAGTCTAGTACATAAAGCGAAGCGCTCGGCACACAATATAGCCGCGGTCAGTACATATCATTATGTTGTGACGTTATAGTAATATTTATAATGTTATAAATATATGTATAAATATATATTATATTATATAGTATCCCTGTATACAAAACTCCAAAATAACGAAAAACATTAAAAAAAAAATTAATAAAAACGGTGTCATCGTGACATCCACATTCGTCCCTTTCCCCAAAACACCACTAAAATCATTCGTTACTTTTCCGGCCACCCAAAGTCCTGTCCCAATACGTCATACAGCTTCTGATTGTGCTGACCGAAGTGTTCGCGGAGCTTTGCCACGACCGCCGGCTGGATTTCTGGGTGTTTCCGGCCCTTGGTCTCCTTCAGGCACTTGTCTACAGGCCCGTACCGCAGACAGTAGAATCCTTTGGTACGGTTGAAGTAGAAGTTTTCGGCGCTTATTCTATGCTCAAGGCCCAGGAACGTCTCGATGCGATTCAACTCGGACACGGGGTTGGTGATGAGCCGGTCACCGTTGACCACGAACAACTGGTCCCTGGGGAACACGTCCAGCCACCGGTAAACGTGGTTATGGTAAGTGGACACGGCCACCGGCCGGTAGTTGGTGTTAACCGTGCCATCCGGCTTCACCACCAGCTGCTCGAACGATCGACTGCTACGGTTCGCCAAGGGGTTGCTGTGCAACTGCGTGTAATCTGATATGGCTCTGATCACAGGATCCCTGAGGATGAGCAGCAGTTTAATGCTCGAATTCATCGCCTTGATGCGTTCCGGTACCTGCGAACGAGATATATAAAGTAACATCGTTCGTATATATTATAATAATATAATATGAAAGATATAATATTGTATTAGAAGTAGGAAGTATTTATACACGATCCACTGGATGTATTAAACTTATAAAAATAATTAGTTTTTGGAAGAAAGGTATTTTTTTACGATTTTATTAATTTTTTAATATTTAAATAACTATTTTAAATTTTTTAGTCACTACTTTTTTATACTTTTAAGCAAAATATTTAACATCCTTCATTTTCTCACATTAAAAAAAAAAAAAACTATTTGTTAAAATAAAATATATCAAATTAATTATTTTATTTCATTATATCAGTTAGATTGTTCACATGCTCTCTACCTAATATACAATTGAACCAAGTATCTCTATAAAGTGCTCTAGAGAATAGATTTTAATTTTAAAATTAGTTACTTGGTCCAAAAATTGTAGGTAAATTAAAATTATGATGTAAAAAAGTATAGTTATAAGTATAATACATATTTCAAATTATGTCTATAAAAATTAAAAACCATTCTTTTTTTTTAAAACAAAATAACACAATAATATATTATGATTTTGTGTAAAATGGATCACTTCATACAATATTACTTATAAGTAAATATAGTTTAGCAGTTCAGTTGTTGTTTTTGTTGTTATTAAATGTTTATTATTACTGTAGTTTCGCTATTAAGTGACTCGCTTAGTAAACAGTCGCTTTTTTTCGTTTTATCAAACAAGCAGGCGCCATATTATGTTTTTCATGGTTCATTTTATTATTTTCGATATATATATAGTAAAATTATTAATATATAATTTATAAAATACAAATGCATTGTGTAATATTTATGTAAAATATTGTTCAGTCAATGATACAATACAAGTATAGGTATGATATGAAAAATACGGATCTCATAAAGTATTGTGACGGAGAAAAATATTAAATTATCTTGGTTTAAAAAACTAGATTTTTTTTTCAATAATCTACTTTAGCCACCAAAACAATCAATTTACATTTTTATATTTTTAAACGTAGTAAATTTAAGTTGTTGTGATACTCACACGTGTAACATAAGAATATTATCTAGGACTCAATAAAGTTTTTTTTTTATATTTTAATTTTAAATCCAGTTACGAACTTTTTCAAACATACAAAAAAATATTCGTTTGAAGAAGGTAATTCATGTAAGAATAAAAACCTCTTATTATAGTTTATTTATATTTTGTATTTTTAGTTTATTTTAACACAGAAACGTACTTGAAAAATTCAAATTTAAAACATTGAATATTCTGTTGTTTAGTTATATTATAACAATGAGGGCTTTGCTGAATTTTGAGACTTTCAAAGTATAATAAGTGAGTGTTTCAGAGATTACCACTTGAGGTGTTAAAAGTAGTTTCTAGCTAACAATCAGGCAGAGGATATACAATATTATACATATTCATGTATATCTTATAGAATACATTACCTTCCTGAAAGGATTCACTAAACGTATCACGTATGTACTACAATGCCAATATCAATGATATCGTGTTACAACGTTGGCGTGAAATGCATTTTGTGATTTTTTCGATAAGTTTATACGAAAATTTAAACAATGAAAATAATTCCACTAAGATAAATTTCAGCGAGTCTTCGTTTAATTAACAACGCAATAGTATGGAAAAGGCGTGTATCATAATAATAATAATAATATAATATAATATAATGTATTGCGTTTTGTAGTATCAGCTTTTCATTGTTTGTTTGTAGTTATACATTTTAGTCAAAATAATAATAATATTGTGTATGCGTATAATATACGGCTCACGTCTCACGAAGATTTACGATTTTGATGTGATACGGGTAACAATATGCAAACACTCTATTAGCCAACCACTTTAAATTAATACAAATCCTCGTGGGACACCCTGTATGCATATCCACTTAAGTATTGAACGGCCGCGTGAATGAAACTGTTATTGATAACAACGAGATATGATAAGCACATTATAATATGATATTACATCAGAGACGCGGATGCTTAAAAAACAACCTCAGATTAATATAATATTGGATGTGAAATGTTATATCATTGTATTATAATAACAACCGCAAAATTTACGGATATGGGTTGTAATATTTTGTACACTGTCTGTAATGGCCCTGCGGTACATGTGGCGAAATATTTCACCCTCGATCGAGGCGAATGCAAACGACTTGTGAATACGTCATAGTTAATATTGACTGTCGGCGTTATCTCCAAGAGTGAATCAAACGACGAGTACCTCCACTAATTATTACTGCAGTGCTTTTTCATAAGTCATGAATATTTTCAAACCCTCGCGTGCCACAATAAACGTTGACTGTGCTTATATATTATTATTATAGCTATATCAAACAGTGTTAAACAGTTCGGTCTCAGGCGACCATTATTAATAGAAACGAGACACGAAATACACCCAAAAATGAAGTATATCAAAGCATTATTAGAAGTCAAGTAGATGCTATTGTGTTATACGAGGAGTGAATATTTAATAACGACGCTATATCGAACTATCGATAAGGTACGTAGAAATATAGGAATAATAATGGTTTATTTTTTTTTAACTTTTAATACCTATCACTAAATCGAACGATTTAATCATAATCAGTCGCTGTCTATAGTTTACGCCTAAGTGCCGTTTAAAGAATCACGAAAAAATTGTATAGCACAAATAAAGTTTGGTGAAACACTTAAATTTGTAACTGTGAGTTTTTTTTTTTTGTTGACAGATGTGTATAGGGATAATGCTATCACATGTAATCACTTCAAAAACAAAATATGATATTATCGTCCAAGTAATGTTGATAGTATTATTCAATATTAAGTTTATAATTATGACTAAACGTTTGCTCATCCTCAGAGAACAAGAAGGTAAGAATAATGCAGTCTAAATTGTGAAAAAATGACTCTTCGATCAAGACAATTTACTGGATCGTAAAGCCGTAAAGGTTTTTTTCATAAAAAAAATTAAACTTGGGGCCCAAAATCTTTCCCTGCCGTCCAAATATGATATATCTCACATGGGTGACTGTTAATTTTTTAAGAATTAAAAACTACGTAAATTTGGCTTATTTTGGACCAATTTAAGGCAATTGAAATTTATTGTAAAAACAAAATTAATAAAGATAATTATAATACACAGTTTACGCTGATATGTAATAATGGTTCATAGAATTAAAGAATAATAATAAATAAAAATTAATATTGCACACTGTATAAGTTTACTATAATCGTCGATAAATAATAATATGTAATAGTCATACCAATATTTTTTGAATTAATCATATATTAAAACAGAAAATATTTTATTTTATTATTTTAAATTATTTATTTCATTTGCAGATTTAATCCACATAAGACATTATAATATGTTACAAGTATAATTAAACATAATATTATGTTTGTCAATATTGAGTATCTAACGTTTCTTTATAAGGTAATTTTTAACTTTAAATTTCATATTATATTCTTTTACTCTTGTAGATATACAAGTAAAGACAAATTGTCGAAGTCCTCGAACTAATAGACAGCTCTGAAATATTTTGAGTCGACAGCTAATGCATAAAATGTATAGTATCAAACGAACAGTATGTATAACGTGTACGTCACGGCTTATAATAAATTTATGTTGTGTGAGTCGAGCGTGGGAAAAAAACGATGCAATCTATATAATATTTATATATCCAGGTCGCATATTACATATTATTTCATAACATAGGTTATGGTATAAGGTTCCTCCTAAAAATAACAATAATAATAATAAAAATATGTTATAATTTTATTAAATCGAAAAAAGTTTTAACTCCGCTGTCGGGGACATCTCCTATAGTAGTCACGCGTCATGCAGTTTATTATTATTATTTTTATGTATTGTATTGTAGCGAATCGTTTTTCGATTATTATTAGCCCGCCACGAATGGGAGTGCCCATCAAGCGTAATGCGTAAACATTGCGTGGGTACCTATATAAACGCATTCAAATGGTTGTAATAATATAATGACTGTTTTTAAAATATAATTGCTTTTCTGAAAATTCGATGAGCTTCCGATATTTTGCAAGAGGAAAGTATAAAATTGTTTTTAAAATAAACAACAAGTACACGGAAATCTAATTAATTGTTTTGTTTAATGCACGCGAGTCTATATTATGCTGACAAACTATGTGTATTCGGTTTATCTGCTCATTCGTCAGACGTTTTATCTTGTCCACTAAGGTTTTGGATCTGTCGTTTAACAAGCGACATACCTACAAACGATTTAATTTTAGTTTGCTCGGCACCTTTGAAAGTAAAAAATTACCCCACCCTCATACATCTTGTATAAACACGAGTACAATAATAGAATTACTTCGCTTAGTTACGGAGGTCCGTTAGCCACGGGTGCGATAATTTATTACATTATATTATAATATATCATACTATATCTACCTACACTGCAGCGAGAAATATTATTAAATTTCAACTACATCCACTCATTTTGTGTAAAAAAATATTGTAGAAGTACATTTTTCATAATATTAAATAATAATATTTTTTGGAAAATCTTGTTATTCGTTTTGTATATATATATATATTTTAATAAATCTTATAACAATATTGATATTACTATATTAGATAAAAATATATTTTTGTTCGATACTTTAAAATTAAAATACTAAGAATATTCACGATATGATATTTTAATTGACATTTAAATGAAGAAATATTTGTATGTCATAGCCAATCATTTTTTCAATCATTCAAAGACGTACACGGTTGTTAATTTATTAAACAACGTATTATTATGTTGCGATTTAATATTAGAATTTAGCTGATCGTGTGTTTAACAGGACCCGCTTAACTAGAATTGGGTCGATAGACATTTGTGCTCTGTCGACATCAACGTATAAACTCGTATTTCTGTCATCTGAACTCAAAAAATCAATCGTTTCGGGTAAAATGAAAATAAAAGAAAATCTACTCAAACGAATACTTTTCAGAACTTAATCTTACATTAATAAAATATATTGATAATAAAATTATAATTATTTTTTATTAATTCCTATTTCCTACCTCACCGCTTTTCAAAAAAAAAAAAAAAAATAAATGAACCAATGGTAATGGTAATGGCCAAGTCTGTTGGCAGCTGTATCAATATAGTCTGCGCCGAGTAGGAAATTCTTATAACCTCAACGAACATCCGTCCAATGTTTTCAAACTGTGATATAAAAAATGTGATTGTCCATCAATCGTTTTTATAAACGAATCGCCATCACTCAATTTGTCAATTATAATACTAATAAAATATACATATATATGTATAATTGATGTACTCTGAAAACAAATCGAAATTAAGTTCCCGCAACTAACTCGTTGCAGCATTGTAGGTCAAAACGCGCGGCTGTCATCGTCTTATACTATATAGTATATACATATGTCAAACTGTATGTATACTTTAAAATGGATTTGGTTGTGATTCGCCACCATCGCTACCTCCACCACTGTAATCTCAGCCAAATGAATTGAATATTTACATTTCTAAAATATTATTATAAATACTGCCTCTAATCGATACACAGATATCGACAGCTGTCGATCACTTCCAATGTTTTTCCGGCAGAGATATACATAATATAACACGAATAAAACGCTCTAACAATTTACGTTTTACGTATGCTAATAATAATAAGAAAAAAAAAATAGAGAAACCCTAGTTGAATAAATTATGTGATATTATTCAAATCCAAAAATGTTTGCAAAAAAAAAAAAGTATTTCACATCGAAACAATTGTCCTTTATATTTACCTATTTAATGTAGTGCGTATAATCGACATGGCTCTATTGTTTATTGTTTATATACTTTATTTTCGAAAAACGTCTCCCTCGAAAAATCAATAGTTCACTTGGTCTCGACAACGTTTAGTCTTTATTTGTGAAGAACAGTCGACATCGTTAAAACCACCGACCATTTCGTTATTAATTCAAATACAACGCCACCCGCTGAGTGTTACTTGTCAGGAAAGAATCCGCATGTGAAAATTATCTTTTTCCCGTGCAACGTTAAAATAAGTTGAGAAAAAACATACACTTACTCCCACGGATCGCGCATATTATATTATTATGCCATTTAATAATATACAACCTTCGAAGAAAATCCCAAGAGATTACCAACGAGATTTGCTACCGTAAGCGGTTAGGTATCTTAACGAATTTTCCCCACGTTCGTAATGGGTACCACGTACCAACGTCCAACATATACTGTTTTTCACTACGGGCGGCGTGCCAATAATTTTTTTTTTACGAAAGTAACTACTGTTATTTTTTTGCTCAGCGTTAACCATTATTGTGCAGTCGTGATCATTGTAAACGAATAAAGTTCATACCGTAACCAGTAGAAAAATATTTATGAAACTCTGTTAACACGTTCCGCGACTAAATATAATAAGATGGCATACTTAATTTAAAATTAAAATGATCGGAAGTATTATACGTATTGTTGAATAGAATCGTCGACTAGATAATTTGAACAAACTGTGAAAATTCTTCTTAACCGTTGCGCGTCGTTGGTGTTATAGTCGTGTACCACAAACGCGCTGAGATGAGTTAATTACTCGAACGAGTAGACAAATAATAAACATTGCGATCGAACTATACGATAATACAAACGTCCACAACGCACGTATATGTTAATTAAATATAAACGCCTATATGTATTATGTATGTACTATATTTCAGTGTAATCATTCGTCGGCAAACTTCAAAGAAGTTCATTTATTTCGTAATTGTGTATTTTATCAGTATAATATAATAAGTCAGGTAAGTACACATTAAATATTTTAACAGTTTGACTTATACGACTACTATACATTTCTAACGTTATATTACGAAATTGTATTTTATTAATGCACAGTTACAAGACTACGAAATACAAAGAAAATAATAATAATAACTTCTAATGCTTATCAAGAGCACGGTTCTTTTAAAAAGTTCAAACGATATTAATATTGTTTTTATGCGAATAAGAAGAAACTTTCAGTGCATTTCCTTAATTTACATAGAAATGGCCAATATTATACGCGAGTCTCAAATAGAACTGTAAAATTATAAATTCTCAATATTTTTATCTCGATCGAAATTTACTTTACGTATAATTTTAAACTTATATCAAAAACATTGTCTTGATTAAGCACAATATTATATCTTACGTTTTCTTCACGTGTAAAAAATAAAAATATTGATACAATCTAAATATCATTATATTTTATTTGAAGCTGTATAAATAAAAAAACTTAAAAAATGAATAAGATTATTAGAAAGCTAAGGGAACGTTCATAAAAAACTTAAGCCAATAAATTGTACACCGCATCCGCATTTAAAATATATATAAAAACATGAAATTTAAATGTTGGTTATGCACGAAAGTCAAATTTGTAATTTATATAAATAAATAAATTACTTTATCCTCATCATAAGTTTACTTCGGGCTTTTGAAGAATACATAGTGAATAATATAATATGTAAAATGTATACATTGCTGTTACTCATAAATTATCCACTTGCGCAAGCATCAACCTTGAACGATATCAACTAATATTTTAATTATTGATCAAAAGTTTTTATGGTAAAATATTTTTTAATTATATAATACATATTATGTAATTATTATGTGTTAAGTATAAAAAACAATTTTTTTTAAATATTTGAATGTTTATTAAATTATGACAGAAAATGTGCAATTTCTAGTGAATACGAATTACTAATAAAAAGTAATGTTAAATGTTGTCAAAAGTGAATGAATAATGGACATAAATATTGAATAAACACAATTACATTTCATACTTTCAATCTGAAGTATGAATCAAAATCTTAGTTTATAACTGACTGCTTTTTTGGTATTTTATTTCAAATTACTTTTTAATATAATAATATTGTAATTAAGACGGCACGTGGTGATGAATATTGATAAATGAATTAATACTATTATTGTTAAGTAATATTATAAGTATGAAATTTTGGCGACCCGGCAGATTGAATAGGCAATTTAGGGGCAGTTGTGTACTGCGAGAAATTAAACAGTATTTTGTTGTAGTATAATAATTTATTTCTTTTAGATGTTCAAGTTAGTGATCATAATTTATTATTTTTGTTGAAAAATTGAGAAAAATGTAAATATTTTAATCATAAAGTATAAACAAGATAAGATTAGATACATCAAATAGTTATTATTTTTCTATACTCTTCATTATTTTAATACAAAAAAATATATGATTTTATGTTTAATATTTTTAAAGAAGCGTCTACTCATTATGCTAATATTTCCCGGTGATTCACAATCTATTTAAAATAATAGTTATTCCAATGATTTATTAAATAATAAATTAAAGTAAAATCAATAATAATTTACACATCAGACATCTTATTTAAATATTTATGTAAACATAATCTAAATTTTTATTAAATATAGCATATCACAGGAATACTGTCTTTTTAGCATTTTTTTTTTTTAATTCTCTGAAGTAGTTTCTGATAAATTTTATATAATAAGAGGATTGTAACGGATAGTTAGTTAGTTAGTGCAGTTCTTATAATATAATGCAACTTATTACTAATTCAGTGATAGTGAATATTTTGAGTTTGATTAAAAAAATGTTATTTATAACGTAGGTAATGCAATAGACGTTGGTTTCGAATACTTGGACTGATTAGGTGTTAAAAAATTTTAACTGTGCCACATAGTTGGATGCCATAAGACAAAATGGGCCTTGGAAGTAAATAAAACAGTAATAATTATTGCTAGTGATTTTGCGTGTCATTCTTGCGTAAAGAACATTCTAGTATTATTTGTAGGGTTCCTATTTTAGTATGTGTTGTGTCGAAGCAAGTACTATAAAATAAAATAATGTCATTATATCACATTCAATGTAATACAAAGAGTTTTTCAATAATCAAAGAATAAAAATACATCAATATAACTTATAAATATAATATTTGTACAATATTTGTATAGCAAATTTAGGTCAGGACATAACTAAAATAAACCTACGCCACTTCAATTATTTATGTACATAATATGTATTATATTTTATGTTTACATAATATTTCTTTGAAGTAAATGGAGTGTCAACATGCATTAACGTTATTCAGTAATATAATGTTGAAAAGTAAATTGTGTATAATTTTCGCATACAGTTTCATATGCATATTATACATCGATAGTACTCAATATATAATACGTTCGCATATATAGAGTTATGTTTTTGTTGTGTATATAGTTTTAATGACAATAACAAACAAGGTGAACGCGTACACTATTTCGGTCAGGAGGAGCTCTTGTATTTCGATAAAGTCATTTTAAATATTACTCCAATGGATTTATTGATTCAAAAAATAAATTCATATTTAACCCTTCGAAGAAAACCTATTGAAAAAAAAAACTAATTTAATGCATTGCAATAGTGTTCAATAAGAAATCACGAATTTAAAAAAATAAAAATATATAAAGCGAACAAGAATTCGTCATAGGAACAGTGCACATTTTATTCAATTGTGAATACACGATAAATAAAACGTGTTAATCGCCAACCCTAACTACACAGCGATGTCGACACACTTTCTGGACATAATTAGCGCATAATAACACAAGCGGAAATCATTCGGTACCTAATTTTACGCACGGAGGCGTATAAATAATCGAACGTCGGCATGCAGGGAGCTTTGCCACAACATCACGAACGCGAAACAATCACTACGTCCGACGTTTTCGAGCATTTATACAGCGCGGAGATTCGTGCCATACTAAAATTTAATAGCGCCGTTACTAGACAATAATGATCCGAATAAACTGCATTACGCGTGTTGGAATCAGAAGTGACGTCATGACAAGACCGAGTTAATGTATGGACATTAACGATAATAACATCGTACAACAGTGCGGAGACAACGTCGGGAGACGACAAAAAAATTATGGCTAGCCAAAATAAATGAAAAATTCAATTACAACTGCATGACAGTCTTCTACAACAGTCACGGGGTCAGACGACGTAGTCGTAACTAGGTCACGAGAATTCATCGGGCATTACGCCGTTATCACTTTAAACGCAATTCGCAATCAATTCATTATAATTTCAAACTTGCAATATACACAAGCAGTGAATTAAATATGGAATCTAAAACTACATTATAATATAGCCTATTTGTTAGTGATTAAAGCGGTGCGGATGGGGTTTAACCCATTTGTGTAATAATTCCCAAAACGACAAAAAAAAAAAAAAATTACCTTGTTAGATAAGCGTACTACACGTAAATCGTGTAATATTGGGACGACATTTTGTATTATTGAAAAAAAAAACTATTATTGTGAAATTGTATTGATATATAAACAATGTAAGCTGTGGCCATCATATCCCAGAGATAAAAACATTTTATTTTATTAATGGTATTCAATAACAATAAATTAAAAAGTTATACATATTTTTACATCATTAGAAATATTATATTTGATCAATATTAACTGTCATATTTTATGTTATGTATCATTGTTCAAAGTACAATAGGTAATATTTATTACTACTGATGCGAGGGTATTTAATATGAATACTATTTTTGCTTATTAAAATGTCCGCTTTGTTTAAAAATAATAATAAGCCCTCCCCAAAATCTGACTAAAATTACGCCTATAGGAATATAACGATACAATATTTTAAGTATAGGTATGTTGAATAATTGAAAATCCAAATCTATAGAGTAAAATATTAACTAGAAGTACTGTTTTTACACGAAATCTTATGAATATTTAAAAATATATATTATAAAATAGTTTAATACGATATTATAATATAATAAAAAAAACAAATAATATTTTATATATTGTTATAGATATAACTTTTGTGTGTACCTTAATATTATAATTGTAGTACTTAAATCAGAGATATAAATGTGTTGCTTTAAAAAAATGATTTTATTTGAATATAATTCAACGGTTAGTAATTAATAATACTATAATGCTCAAAAATATAATGTTTAGATAAAAACTAGTTGTATAGAATACCATATTCCGGTAAATTGTTTACGACAATTATAAAATGTATACATTATTCATTTAAATTATTTAAAATATCAATAATACACAAGGGGGCTGTAACACATTTTGCCAGATCCTCTACTCTATATTATGAATACTTAATATTTATTTATTAATTTTTGTTTTAAATAATTTGTCATATAAATTCAAAAGCTATTATATGACTTAAAATGATTATTTTGAAAATGATTTCAAGTTGTAAGGATCTTTCCATCCCCCTGGATTGACGGTTCATACATATATATACATATGCATTTAGGTTATGAATGAAACCCAAGACGGAGAGATTAATTTATTAAAATATTATGATATTCTAATTCTTTTTCCTTAGGTTTTCATATGGTTATCCTTCATAAAAATATAGTAATAGTGTTTCTTTGACGAGACTGATCACATAGTAAATTATGAATTTCATCAAAAGTACCAATGTACTCACAATGCATAGAAACTGTTAAAGTTTTTTTTCTTAAACTTATTAAGTTCTGCAAGTATAAGTATGGATGGAATAACTTTAAATGCATTATAGTGTAAATAATACGGTATTCATAAAATATATCCAATAATTTGTACTTTGAATTTCCTTGTGAACTTTCTAAAATAAATTTAACTTTAATATGAGAATCGTAGAAAATATATCGTTTTATTATAATAAAATTACTTAGGTTAATTAAAATATTAAAAACATTATATGCATTTTTTCTTTATAAAACTATATACAATAAAGAAGTTCCAAAAGGAAATGTATGCTATAATTCTTATGTATGTGTACTTGAACACGGAGATTAATTGAAATAGTATAGTTCTATGTTTTAATTGTTTAAGGTTTAACTTAATGAAAATTGTTAAAATAGAAGTATTAAATTTTTGTTTGAGTTTAAAATTGTAATTAATTTTTTTAAACGTGACATTTTTAAAATGATCAAAGACCAATAGTTTGTAATTGAATTTCAATACCACAATTCAACGTTGAATTCTGAGATATAAATATTATATACTAGAATCTATTATTCTTTTATTATTATTATTATTTATTTCTAAATTGAAGTTAATTAAATTTTTGTTTAAAAGGTTACAATATTTATACCAAAATAAGGTACACATATTATAAGTTTCGAGAATTACATTAACCTTAGAAGTTGTTCATTGAGTTAAATTAAGTTAATTTATTATCATAAAAAAAAAAAAAAAACATTAAATCTAATTGGTTAGATAAAATTAATAGAAAATCAATTTAGAGCAAAAAATAGATCTATTCATTTTTGTATAATAAATTTATATTTATTAAACTAAACGTTTAACATTTAAAAAAATACAAATACGGAGTTTTTATTTTTAGCCGACTTCTTATAAAGAAGTATTCAATTATTTTATGTTAAAATAAATGTCATTATGTAAATTCCAAAATGTTTTTCTTTTTATAAAATTTCCAGGCATTTCAAAAAAAAAAAAAACAAATTAAAGGACCTCAAAGTGGTTTCGATAAATCAAAACTTTTTATTCAGCACCTTCCATCGACAATCCACTTAAAAACATCTATTTTTAATTAAGTTTACTGTGTATTTCTCTCATAGGTAGTGGGGGGTGGTTGTAGGGTAGTGGTATATATAGTACACGGTATCTAATTAAAAATCTCCTTTCTACTATGCAGACACATTCTAAAATTATAACACGCCGACTTTTCCACGCAAGACTCCAGTAACAAATTAATGAATTAACACGTCTCTTTCTCTTTTGTCTTCTACTTGATAACAATCTCCTCACACTACTATACACTAAGTCTTGTATATCTTAAGACTATAAAATTAATCTAATTTATTATTTAGAAACGTTGCACTTATCGCGTTGACAAAAATATATTGGTACTATAATTTTATGTCAAACAAAAAATAACTAATGTTCCGTGAGTTTTCCTGATACCTAACCATAATATATTATTTGAAGTAACATTTTAAATAACTTAAATTAAGTCGAAAATATTGATGAATACTGACTAAAACGTAATGACATATTTGTATATTATTTATATATAATACCTTTTGAGTACAGCAACGAAAAAATAATCCAACGTAATACTCCATATACGTTTTTGACAGTTGTTTCTACTTCTATTTTTAATTCAAAATCCTTTTAATGCTGCACGAACCTTTTTGCTCCGATTGCTATTTTATAATTTAAAATTCAACTCAAGTAATGTAGTAAATAAATCTTTGATCCCGGTAGATGGGACCGGAGTCAGTTTATAAGCTTTTCAGTGTGACCATTTCAGAGTTTATAAAACTATTATATAATATTATATTTTATTATGAAAAACAAGTTAACGATAATCACTCACGTTGGTAAAATTGAGTCAACCACACTGGATAGTTACGTGTTAACGAGTAAATTTTAATGTCAATCAATTTAAACTCAATATAATATACACGAATATAATAATATTCATAAACTCTGAACGACGAGTTTTCAATATTATAATATTTTTTTTGTATTATATATACTTAATACAAACAGTAGAAGCGATTTGATTATAATAGATATCATATTACGTGTTATTTTATACTCGACTATATTTTATAAAGCTATAAATAAGCATTATAAATTAATAATAATTAATATAACACAATTATAAAAACACGTTAAAAAAAAGCCTATGTTAAATCTGTTATTTGGTTGTGGAGAATATTTTGGATTTTTTTTCAAATATTGTATTTGTTTCTCATACGTGACGTGAGGTCATCTTACGAATAAACCATTAAATGTTTGTCAAAATTGTTGCTATTAAACTTTCAGTACAATTATGTCGTTTTTTCATGTCAATCCGAAACAATATTTTTGTAATCGGTTACATACGTCTTTGTTGTAGAAATGTAAATGAAAAATTTATTCGTCAGTATATCGAACATTTTATTTTTTGCTTACATCGTCATCACGCTGATTTATGGTTTAAACATTTAACTAAAGTATATAATATTAAAATATTTTATAAAATTGCGTGTATAAACGCAAATTTTTAAACGAGTAAACTATTATATTTATTTAAATCGTATTTCCCATTACAGGTAAGTTGTTGTTATTATTATCGTATAAACTAGTAAGTAGTAATTATTTTAGAACTATTTAAAAAATAACACTTTATACTGCGTGTAAAGAGAAAAAAAATGTAAACATATATTGTTGAATTCATAATTTACTTACATTACAATAGAGCTGTATGATTGTATTTAAATGCATTTTTTCTTCAGTTAAATTAAAAAAAATAATAATTAACTATAAGACCAATAGAATTATTTTCAAACAAAGTAAAACACCATTTTGTATGCATAGTTGCTAAAATATAAAGATTTTATGTACCTACACTTTTTCAAATTCACTATAGCTGTATAGGTTAGGATTTTGTTTACATAACATAATCGAAAAAAATTATATTGTGAGCATATGGGACGTTGTAAATATATATATAATACATATATACCAAGAAATTTTGACTTGTTTATTCATAAATAATAAATTTGAGTTAGATTTTTAGTAAGCCGAAAAACGTATTGGAATTACAAAACAGTTTTTATTTTTTTATTATATATTTTTATAAAAGAAGTTTCATATTATAGCACTTTTCATTTTTAATAAGTAACCTTATCAATTTTGCGTTGATTTGCTTCAAATTTCTCAAACTATCTTAACAGTGTAAAAAACGACTAACTCTAATAGAAAAAAAATTATATAACTGTCAAGATTTCTGCAAAAAAATATAAATAGTTTAAAATGTTGTATTATTTTGATCAAAGCATCAAAACTTTTTTTTTATTATTTTAACGTTCAAAAAGTATAATTAGACAAGACGATTGTCCGAATCATATTTTTGTACTTGTGTTATATAGTCATGTGCTTATCGTGTGCTTATTGTAAAAATATATTATAAATATTGTAAAAAACGTCAAATTGAACGCAAACAATATTAATGTCTTAAATAAATATTTTTTTTTTTTTTGTAAAATGAATTATTGCTTACTTTGCTTTGGATGCTGCATTGGAATACAATTATTAGTATAACTGAAATTTATGTAAAAATATCTGTGTTCAATAAGAATATGAATGAAATTGAAAAATAATAATAATATATTATGTAAAAAGAGGTTATCACGAAGAAAAAAATAATGCATACATTTATCAAGAAATGATAGGTAAAATATAAAATAAAACCGTCATGATATAATTTATATTACTTGTGAATGGTTGACGTATACAAAAGTATAGTCAATAATTTAAAAAATTATAAACGATAATTTCAATGAAAAAAAAAAGAATAGCTTGTATAGTATTATTATATTTTGTATAACTTTCACTATGTATGAGTTTATGAGTATTTTTATTGGCTTTGTTAACAAATAATAATACATTTCGCATTGATTTTGTTCAGTTTTAGCGGTACATAGAAAGAATATTTTACTTATATTATATTATTTGTTGTAATAACATTAATAGTTATAAAGTAAAAACATTATGATTTTACACGAAAACTTATTTAACAGATTAAGTTGGTAATATCAACATACTATGTTATGATATTTTTCCTTTAGTAGGTAATTACATTCGCTAAATTAGTATTCTATTTATATTGTCAATTTATGACTTTGAAATATATTAAATAAATATTTTATCAATTTAACTTTATGAATGATTATTTGAATGTCATTATTTTTGTTCCATTTTTTATGAATCATAAAATGTAATATAAATATATTTATATATGTATTATGTATAAATAACAGTCACTGTCATTTACTTATTTATTATTCGTAAAATATTTATTTTTTGAATTTATAAATTGAAATTGGAAATGAAATGATTGGTTTCCAATTACACATATCTTTTTTAAACTACATAATTTGATGATAAATAAGAGTTATAGAATAATGTAATTTTGAAATTAGATATTTATATATATATATAAACAACGTTATTAATGTGTAATATATAGTAGCAAAAAGTATCGAATGAAAATTCGATAAGTAACCAGTCGGAAAACACGTATATAGTAAAAAAACCTACTTTGAACACATACCTACCTTTATTTTCTCTCGCACATACGTTTGTTTTGTTTTTATGTATAGAAATAAATGCGCATTTGTACGACGCACGATGTAACGGATCATGAATCAATCAAGATGGAAATCCAAAAAAAAAGAAGAAAAATAGGTAGGTAT
Source organism: Aphis gossypii (assembly GCF_020184175.1). Taxonomy (NCBI): domain Eukaryota; kingdom Metazoa; phylum Arthropoda; class Insecta; order Hemiptera; family Aphididae; genus Aphis; species Aphis gossypii. Next base: position 38,180,391 of record NC_065532.1, read on the forward strand.
CGGCGGGATTGCGGTTTTATCGCAAAAATTAATTAAAATTTGGATAACGCATAGCTAGGTATATATACGTATTATATTATAATCGGATCCTCGTGCACAATCTGTGTACTCTGAGATCGCGTGCTGCAATCTCCCTTTTTTTACGTCCCTGCTTCCGCAAGTTAATACCTATCGCAAACACGCCACTTATTGTCTCGCCCTACAAGTACAACAACAATAATATTATGTATTCGCCTACACAAACTCTAAGGCTCATTTTCCGGCAGGTTATCCAATATTTGGGCGTACAGAACAATAAAAAAATAGGTATAAAATCCTTAAGAATTTCGATTATATTTATGGGATTTAGTGGTGTTTCTGGCGGGTGGGTATGACAAGAAGGGCGTATTTGTACTTTAGGAGTGAAAAAGTTATCGTTTTTGGATATGCGTGTTAGGAAATTTAAAGACCACAACATGTTCGTCTTAACCGCTTGTTTAATCTCCGTCATATGACAGTATAGATCTCACGGATCGTAACGTAATATACCAATGTAACCTGAATTTACCGCAGCCTCATCGATCAGTATTTTTGATCAATTTTTTTTTTTCGTTTTTTACCTCCGGTGTCACGAAATAGCTGGGGCTCTTTTCAATGGTGATTTGGTTGGGGAACGAGTACGGCATCCGCCTTCTGTACCAGTCCAGACCACGTTCGTAGTTGTCGTCCCGGTCGAAAAAGTGCACTTCGCCGTTGGCCTTTTGCACAGACTTGTGCAGGAACAACATCTCCAACAACGCCCGCGTGCCGCCTTTCCGCACACCGATAATGATAGCCTGTATACAACATAATAATACATAAATAAATAAATACGAATAATAATAAAAAAAAGCTTTCACGGAGAATCCAACTAATACAGAATGCAATTGCAATTTTGTACATCAGTTAAAATAAAAAACCGTTAATGTAGAACAATTATACGTTTACATGGTGTGATAATGGCCTGAAATTAACATTATTGATATTGTTCATAGGTATATCTAAGTATCATTTTCATTACTTGTATGATTCGGATTGAAATTGATAGAAAAAATGTTACGATACCTGTTTTTTCAAAATTGATTACATTTAGTTGAAACTGTCTGCGTACTCGACGTATTGTAATTATATTTAAATATATAATACACGATTAATAATTTGTATTATACATATTATAGGTAATTGACTTGAAAGTACGGGTGTGAAACAAACCTATTATTTATTTCCTAACTTTCAGTTTTTTTACTTCAATTTTGTTAAACAACGTACATACACGTACACAAACGTAATGCATTTTGATTATTTATTTATTATTACAATGAAAAAAAAAACAACTATACGATGCAAAAAACTGGAAAATACGGAATGTATTGTTAATAGTAATGTATTATAAATTTGTTGTAAAATCCCGGTGTAATGGGATGCGTTTATGATTAGAATACAATTATTTTTTTTAAATAATTTTAAAACGTAATATGTTTGTATAATATTTTGAAATTATTGTGTTGGTATAACTTATTATTTATTATTTGAGACTGTTTCAACTGTTTTAAGTAAATTTCAATATAGAAAAAAAAAAAAGTAATTATCTATTAAATTATTTGCACAAGTCTGCAATATTATTTATATTATATTATTATGTATAATTGTTGGCGTTTCGCAGTATTGCTTATCGCGCAATTTACCAAGAATCGATGGTCTATAAATAAAACCGGTATTACTGTTTTCATATTTATACGTGAAATATCATTAATTCTTTGAGACCCGTTTCGCAGAAATCATATTCCTGGGATTAGAATAGGGTGACCATAAAAATAAAATAAAAATACGGGACACTTTAGTTACTTAACTAAAAAAAAAAAAAAGGAAATTCTAATTTTAACTAAATATATTAATATAAAAACAACAAATTAAATGTATGCTGTATAATAGATTTTAAATACAAATAAAATATTAATAAGTATAATATATAATATATACACAAAAGTACAAAAAAAAATTATTTTGATGACGATGGCACGTAAATATCTTCTTTTGATGTTTTTGTATACTTTTGTGCTGAACCGATTTCATCGAGTAACCTAGTTTCTTTTAATAGAATATTATAAAACTCATTACAAGATAAGTTTTTAAAATGTGTTTTTACAATTATAATTGATTTGATAGTTTCAACCAAAAATCGATTTTTTTCATCTGTCCACAACACGTTAATGGTTGAAAAAATCCGTTCTACTGCAGCATTTGTGCCAGGAATTGCCAAAGAATATTCTACAATTTTTGATATGTTAGTTGTATCAATGTTATGAGCTTTAGTGTATTCAAATATTTCACACCACTTAACTTCTACTTTAGCTGAATTTTTTTGCCATTCATGAATTCGTGATTTAAAAATTTGTTCTACATGACTGAATTCATCAAATAAATTATCTTCATCTAATTTTATGTTAGAATTATTTTGGTTGTTTTCCATAAGAAATTTAATACATTTTTGAACATTTTCCCAAGTAGGACAGTTTATTAGTTGGACCCAACGAAATATTTTCAACTGGTCAAAGTGGCAACCCCATTTTTCTATGTAAGATAAAAAAGTATTATAAAATAGATCAGTACTTTTTTTGAATGAGTTTTCATTATACATATTATTGTTTTTTAAATCATTTAAAAGCGATAAAATATTTGTTGTAAGGAAATTTAGATTTTTTCTATTTTTTATTTTTCCAACTAAAATTTCTAATTCCTCTGCAAACTTCACAGGCTGATATTTTATCTCCTTCTATTTTAGTTACAGTATCACAGACAACCTTTAATTGGCTTTGCAAAAAATGAAACCACACTATAGACATAGGATCATTAAAAAACGATTTTAATATTGTAGGACACTTTTCCTGTTTCTCGAAATATGATTTTAAGCCCGGGTAAATATCAATAATTCTTGTTATTGCAGGTAATAAGGATAACCAACGAGTTTTTACACTTCCAAGAATATTTTTATATTCAACATTTGCATATTCACAAAACTCTTTCAAATGTTCTACTCGAACTGTATAGATATGGAAAAATTGAAAAATTTTGTTAACTATGATTTCTACATCAATAGGTAACACATCAGCACTTGATTGCATAGCGTTGTGCAAAATATGAGCAGCGCAACCTACTCCAAAAATATTCGTTTTTAAATTGTTATTTAAAATTGAAAAAACATTATTTGATCCTTTTCTCAAAACACCTCCAAAGTTAGTATTGCAATTATCTCCAGAAAATGCAACAATTTTATCTGACAACTTATGCTTTTTTAAACTTTCAATTATATAAGTTGATAAAATATTTGCTGTTTCTCCTTTTAAATTTGTTACTTCAAAAACTTTGATTTGTATTCCCGAATTTGGTTTGAAATAACGTATTAAAATTGGTACGATTTTTAGGTTCTTATGGTTAGAAGTATCTATCATAATTGTTGCAAAATTTATATTTTCTATTTCCTTACAAATTTGTTGCATGGCGAAAGGAGCTAACACATTTAAAACAATCGATTCAGCCTTAGTTCTCGCACAAGTAAATTTTTTATTATAGATTTGTTTTAAAAGAGATGATGTGCAGTCCATTGATCGAAATGAGTGATTGTGTACCACGGTATGAAATGCGAATATCCCTTCTTGTGCTGCAGTACGTCTATTTTCGTCAGTGGACCCACTCGGATCAATTTTTAAAAAAAAAGAAGTTACCTTTTCGTGTTTTGATGCAGCTGATAATGCCAGTAAATGTTTTTTTACTTTTGTAACATGTTGTGTGATGTCTGAACGTCCACCATGTTCTATAGAAAACACTGACTTACATATGGTACAAAATATTTTTCCTACTTCGTCAGCATCGTGTAAAAAAGGAAATTCTAATTTTAATTGGGGAGTAAAAACGCACCGTCTTTTGGGCATTTTGAAAAATAAATAAGGTATTATGGTACACTTAATTTTAAATAAGCTTATACTCTACACGTCACTACTTCACTACGATTACACTGTGAATGTCATCGTGAACTCGACACTCCCGTATAAATATTAATAACAAATTATATTTATAATTTAAAATTTTACATAGATATTATAAAATAAAAATAGACATTATATTTGACAACAAACTGGTTGTGGCGGATGGAATATTGTACTTATTTAGTAGACGACGTCACACATCAATATAATAATATTAATAACATTTTGTACGTTATTTATATACCATTAGTATTTATAATCGTTGGTTTAACATTGTCAATAATGATGTGACATTATTAGTTCTCTATTTTCAACCCGCAGCAATTATAATAATTTATTGTCAAGAAAAGAATCTAAAAATAATGCTGATAAGTATAGATTAGAATATGATCTATTGAATATTGTAATACAAAACTATCGTAGAATAAAAAAAAAAAAAAAATTATAAATTAACAATAAAGAGAAAAACGGGATTAATACAGGACCTACTTGAAAATACGGGACAAAATGCGTCCCGTATAACTTTTGTCGGGACAACGGGACACAAAGTGGAAAAACGGGACAATCCCGTATAATACGGGACGTATGGTCACCCTAGATTAGAACGATAATATTATAATATTTTAATCTACCTCATCAATGGTTGCTATAGTCTATATTATTATTATCGAAGTCAGTTCGTGGTAGTTACACCACAAGTGGATAATTTCATAACAACACGACGCGTGTTGGTTATATATATAATAAAATTATCATATTTTTCTGTCGTTTTCGTTTTTGAGGGGATTACCCGCGAGGCGATTCTATAACTCGCTCGTCCGCGTTTTCAAAACGTCGTGATTTATCGCTCAAAATTAAACGCGAGGTTTTATACGGGTTGCGTATTACCTGTATTCGCTCGCACACAAACGAAAAGCGTGTTCGGTAGCTTCTGATGGGGCCGTTCGGTCGCGCCGAAAATCGCGCATGTTTAATTTTCAGAGTTCAGTTGCGATTTTCAGCTACCTATAATTAAACGATATTTTATCCACTTAATTACAATGCATTTCCGGACTTGCAACGTAGTACGCGGACGTTTTTTTAAACAGCTGACGCACGCGTTCGAATCGCTTGGTACGTAAGCCTTTTAATGAATAGTATTAATCGTTACTTTATAATATTACTTCATTAATTAAAAAAAAAACAACTTAATTAATGTAAAATATAAAATGCGAGTCCAAACATGGTGGTTAACTAGAAAAAATTGTATACCTATTACGTTTTTTTCGCATAATTGGGAAAATTTTAATTTTTGTTTTACACGTTTTCACATTTTTAAAAATAACAATGCATATTATATTATATTATGTTATTAATATTTTTCGACACAATTTAGTATAAAATGTTATCTGAGATAATGACATTATATATGTATCTACATACCACCAGTGTTCATAGATATTTTTATTCGCTACATATTAAAAAAAATCTCGAATGTTTTTAACTGATCGTTATTCCAATTTTCATTACAAAAGTTGAATACTGAATGTACCTATACAATGTAAAATGTGCAATGCAATTTATTTATATTCATAATTATTAATAACTAAGCACATTTCATAGTAGTTACGTTTTTAAATCATATAATTATTTAAAAAAAATAAAAATATTTAAAATCGTGAAGAAATAGGTATAATTTATTAATATTCTGCATTATTGATGCTAAAAGATGACTATTTTTTATTGAGTAATAAAATAAAAACCCGTAGAAAAATGCAGTAGCAAAAACATTACAAATAAATTATCATTATTTTCCGATTCTTTGTTATTTTTGTTATTGATTGTATCGAGTAATTTTAAATATATAACAATACAAAAATATAAAAATATTTATGAGATAAATTAAATGTGAATTTAAGTCCACCTCCCCCTAGAAAAATCTTATCAACGCCACTGTTACATAAACATTCAATGTTCAAATGAATCGTACATCAATAAAATGTTATTTTTACTTAATATTACACCTATCTTTAAAAGTCGATATTTCTCTAGTGTATCACTAAACACGTTATAGCATCGTAATTCGTGATTTTATTATATGTTTTATACTATACTATTAGGGCTCGGATTTTAAAGCCATAGTAAGCAACTTAAAAAGCATACGATTGTTTTAAAAAAGCGCAAAAAGATGTATATTTATTTTTTAAAAAAAAAAAAACCAAAAATGAACTCAAACTAGCTATAAAAATGAATTAAAAAATTTGAAAAATGAATTTAAAAATATTATAGTAGTTATGTACAAAGTTTAAGGAGAAGATGATTCACGGGTCCCTGGCCTGATATTCAGCTCGGGGGGGACTTGATTACTTGGTTGGAACAGAACACGGCACCGATGCCGGCTGGTGGCCAGTACCTGTCAAGGACGGGTCCGTTAATAGCGCGCCGTGGCCGGCGTGTAGACAGACGCGTCGCGCACGAATCGCCGTACTTGTTGCGGCCGGTCTCGTGTTCTGTGACGGACCGGAGGGCGCCCGACAGTCTGGCGCCAGCCGAGTCAGGAACAGAACACGGCACCGACGACGCCGTCGACCGCAGATAATAATAATAATAATAATATAAAATATTAATCGTACGTCTTACGGTTTTTCGTTGCGAAAAATATTTTTTCAGTCATCACGCCGTGCCCGCGATAAAAGCTAGCTTTTAATAGCTCAAAGACCAAAAACAAATCGGTTCTTTTGGAATCGGAATGACGTGAAACGAATTTATTTATAACAATTACATTTATATTTCATATACGAAGCATACGCTATAAAATTCGATCCCTAGTTATTATCACGACACTAATAATAGTTCATTATTAATATTGTACAAAACGGTTAAAACAAAAACCATTAATTATAAACTACCATAGAGAAGTCACTAAAAAAATATAACCACGCGTTAGAAATAAGCCATGCTAAATTATTATATTAAAACGCTAAGTATATACCACCTATGATCTATATATTAATAACCAATGTATTGCATCATACGATAATACATATATTTTATCGAAACAATTTAAGTTTACTAAATATATTTATTTAGCAACGAAACCTTTTATTGTAAAACGTTTATTGTTGTACCAGACAAATACTTAAAACAATAAATATGAAAAAATCGTGTTAACACAGTATTATATAGGTACATATCATGTATTATAATATCGTGATGATATTTTATTGAGAAAACTTGAACATTAAAAATAAATTCGTTTTAGATAGTATATATAATATATATATACAAAAGTACCTTGTTTAATATTGAATTATCATGTTCAATGCATTGTAACTATTTGTTTAACATTTATTATTTTAAATATTTTGTACATTATATACACAAATAAAAAAAAATATATATATATATGTACATTTAAAAGAATATTAAATAAAAACAGTGCTGCTTGTTTGTGATGAGATTTTGTTAAACCAATGTTGTGACGGAGTGTAAAACAAAAATAATATGCAGTTATTTAAAAACGATATCGTTTGTAAAAAAAACACGAACATTTTGAAATGCATATTACTTGGGTTTGATTTGATAATATACGTGCTAGAAGACATACGAATGATGTATTTTTTATAAATAAAAATAAACAAAATTTTAGACATTTTATACGAAATAAAATTTTTTTAAAAAAAATGAAGTTTGTAACATTTATTTTTATTTGTACAAAATGAGTGAGTAGCTTTTATATATTTTATTTTAAATATTCACCAACAACTCCATTAACAAATAAAAAAGAAAAAAGTTTAGCATTTATTTTTTTCGATAATCGCATGTCATCAAAACAAAAAGTAAATATTATAAGAGTATGAAACGCAAAATAAAATTATTGTTATTTGTTAATGTGTACTAAACTTTTTTGTAGGAATAATATTATCAAGAGTTTAAGGATAGTGGAAAATAGTTAACATTAAAATATTTATTTTTAAATTCATTTATTGTTAGATAATTATAGTTTTAACAATTAATTGGTTTAATTTAGTATAATTATACATATATAAAAATAAAATAAATTAAATATTCTATGAGATTAAATAATGACTATAAAGTGACCGCGTTGTGGTGATAATTTGAGAAGTTGAAGATAAATGGTTAAGGTAAAAAATCTCGAGGTTTTTGAGAAGTTCGCAAAAGTGACAATCAAAGGAATGAGTAGAGGATATTAAGGTGTGGTCACTTGCCAGATCAGTAACGGAACAAAGATATTATGGGTTTCATACAGAGATTCAAGTTGTAAAACCCGGGTTGTAGTGTGATAGCTTGGAAAATATTTCCTTACAAATTCATAAAAATTTACATACTTTAAAAGATGTATTCCATTATTCACAATCGATGATTATAAATTGTTTTAAGTGATATTTTAATAATTTTATCAAACAAATCAAGATGTAATTTTTAAATAATAGAGATTTTATAAATCAATGTGATTATTTTATCGTACGTTATAAACATGTAGACAGGGGTATTATACCACCTATAGATAATATAAACATATTTCAATAATTCTATTGTATATTTAAGTTGTAACTAAATACTTATTTATTAAATAATAATCCTAACGGTTTATATTAAAAGCAATGTCATTCAATGTGATTTAAATAAAAATCAGAAATTAGTAAAATATAGCATTCAATTATATAATTATATAAATAATATTATGTTATTAACGGCTTTGAAGAAATATACAGTTTAAGCCTATTGTATATGTATAGTGTATACATTTTAAAATGTAACTTTTCTAGAAACAGTTTGTGCGCTATTTTTAAAAATAAATATATATTTAATATTTAGTCATGATACGTAGTTTTGTTGGTTTAATAAAGTCATATAATGGTTAAGCAAGGGTAAACAAATAAATTCTGAGCTCTGCAGTAACCATGATATACTAGATGATAGAATAACGTTGTACCACATATAATATGCATACCTATACATTAATATGATTTACGTTTATAGTGTCTTAATGGTTAACATTGACGTTAATAGCATAAATTATTTGAATGACTAGTACAATTTAGTAACGGTAATCAAAACCACGCAGAGAGATAGGAGATTTGAACTTTTAAATGTGCAAACCAAGTTTGAAAGTGCAGGTTGCTTGGCTTCTGGCAAGAGGAATAGACAATCGACGGTACTCGCAACGACGGATTATAAGTATTACATACATTATGATTTTGAAGAAGAGATGATAATTCGCGCGTAAATTGTTTCTCTTGTTTTATTACTAACCACGGGTTTTCAAATTAAATCAAATCAAAACAACTATCGATTTAATTTTAATCATGTAGGTAGTCAAACACTGACAGATATAATATTACGTATTTTTTTATCTTCGCATTAAAGTTGCAACGATGTTCGATTTTTTATAATATGCCATTTTTAGTTATTTTGTAACAAATTAAAGTTATGTCTCATTTTTCTCCAATATCAATAACGAATCGTTTTATACTACACGTAATAATGTCATATTTATTCATATCATATTGAAACAGTTCATGTTTTAAAGTTGGATACAATTATAAGACTATAATTACAAAGTTTATCGGTGTATAAAACATTGGTAAACAAAGACATTATGGTTATTAATGTTGGCGAAGTTTTTTTTTTTATTTAAACAGAGAAAAATAAGTTAGGTAGTGTAACGGCTAATATAATATATATATATAATATTTTACTTAAATATAGTAATATATACCTTCCATAAAAGATAAATTGGACAGACCATTTACTTTACTTTACATTTCATTTTTACTAATTAACAAGCAAATATTTTATTTTCTCTTATTGATAACAAGAGAAAAAAATACCAGGAACAAATTATGTCCTCAGCCAAACTTAATAGTGGAACAATTTTGAAATATTCCAAATTTACACACAATAATTGGAATAAGTGTTTTCAAAATACAACATCTAGACGTCAATGGAATAAATTTTGTCATTTGCAAGAATAACGTTTCACTGAAATGTGTAAATAAAGATTGCTCTGTTCTGGGAATGGTAAATATTTCACGTTATAAAGCCTTAACTAAAATATAAGACCTAGAATTCCAGGAACACGTGGGTCAAAATAAGAAAAATGTTTCATACATTTTTATGAACAAAATATAATAAAAATAGGATCTATGATTAAATTTATCATAATATTTTATTATTTTGTTTTCGAAAGAACTAAAGTAATATAATAGTTCCTATTAAATTTGATAAACGTATATATAAATAAATAAATAAATAATTTCCCGGTATAGGAGTTAAGAAATAAAGTATTAAGTAATAAAATATTTTTACTATTAAAAATACCAAAAAATGTAAATTATTATTATTAAATTAAATTATACATTATAAAGTATAAATAATGATATATAATAAAATGATTATTATTATGTGTGTATATTGTGTATATATATATATACCAAACCCATACAACTATTAATGATGTATTATTTGTATTTTAATCGAAATCAATTTTTATTAGAACATTTCTTATTTTTTTCTAAAATGTATACAGTAAATATTACACATGAATATTTGTACATACTTTAAAAAAACAAAATCAAGATAATATTGTAGGATAAAAGAAAATTTTTCCGATCAATAGACAATAATCAATAATTTGATTTAATATTATTTTTACTATTCAAACAAAAAATATCAATGACTACAATCGGGTGTAAAAAATTATATACTGCAATTGTAAAATATTCTTAAATGATATTATATGGTTGTCGACCATGAACGAGTTTATAGGTTTTGTGGTGTTTGGGTTCTAAACCCGGTTAAATGTTCTCCTGGTTACCCGGGTTATATATAGACTTTAAGATTCCAAACGTTTCTACTCTTTAATATAAACAGCAGCAGGTACATTATAATATATCTATATGGCGTATATATATGTAGAATAGTTTTCAGCGTGATAATTAATTTCGTTTTCGTGTTGGATGAGATTCCACTTCATTTAATACATAAACATATTATTATTATATTCTCCACACGTACCTACATCTGGAACATAATGCAGTTTGTTGGCAGGACCGGTAAAAAGTTCGCCCTCCGTGTATATCCGATTTATACGGAATGAGTTGTATTATATCATCATATATCATCTCTTATGCATATTGTACCATTTAAATAAATGCCCATACATAAACTAAAAAACATTTATATTGTATAAACGTATTTATTTTTTATCAGCTTTTATATGAAAACTCGTGAGACTGGGGATCGCAACCATAAACATAATACACCTGGAATTGCGTATAAAATATCTGCTGTACAGTTGCAGATGTCACCGTAATAGATGTATTCAATTTCAATTAAAATATGATAAACTGTTGTATAAAACGATTTTATATGATGGTGGACGGTCTGTATAATATCTAAGGCTATTTTCTTATACGTTTATATTGTTATTAGTGGTACGGTAGTTGGTTGAACTATTGACAAAAATAAATATTATAACAAAGTCGCATATAAATATAACCAAGTCTTATAAATTGACGAGTGAATGTCGTTATGATATCAGAGTACACGTGGTATATGGACAGCTTAAGGTTAAACTAAACATTTTGAAAATGTCATTGTTTATGAACGATAGAGAATAATAATATACGTAACTGTGAAAAGTTCCATTCTTCTTATGTATATCAATGAGATGATAAAATGATAAATAATTTCATATGAAAAACGATTCTGAACAAAGACAGATATCTTCTGGTGAGCTTTTGATTTTGAGTGGACTGTAATATTATGTAATATTAATTTTCTGCCAATAGAAGCCGATGATTCTAGTGGGTCCGCTCGTATACTGCGAGTGGGTTTGCACACCGTGCCCATATTTATTGTCGAGGTGGCCTCCGCGTATAGAGCTTGGTAAACCGAACGACGCCGCACTGAGATGCTCAAAGACACTGGGAAAAATCCGATGTCAAATGAAGAGACTTCGGTAAAGGCCTATCGCTGGACTTTGCAGGCAGACGGTGGTCGTCATTGGTTATAATCATTCGAAATCAATTAAATGAGAACTTTTTATTGTATTATAGTTATAACAAATTATGGGTTTATGCCATTCAATATTCATTTAAAAATATCTATTAAATATATGCACATAATATATTTTTTAAAAGGATTTGCGTGAATATAGTTCATATTAATTATTCAATGTTTAAGGGAATTAATTTGTTTATTTTATGATACCGTACGATGGTCTATTGAATACTTAATCTACAATCAAAATGTTTAAGTGATTAAATCGTATATAAAACGTGATAATAAACAAAACAATCAAACAAATTAAGAAGAATATTATGTAACATAACTTGTCAGTTAATGTAATCCATTTTTAGTTTTATTACAAAATGATAACATGTCGATAAATTCTACAAATAAACACGTATCAACCGCCGTGTATGTATTAACGTATCAACGCAGCAGTCAAACATTATTTTATACTTAAAAAAGTTCATAGCTAGTTACATTTTGAAAAATAATATATTATAATGATATTGAATAAGACGAAGAATTACTTTTACAATTACCAGGGTTCATGACATACATATATATTTTATATATATTAGATTATTGTATTATATAATAGATTATGTATTCATCGTTTTTTCGTTTTTTCGTATTTATTTTTTTTTACCCACCTGAGGCAATCGTCTGCTGGTTTTCGGAAACCTGAGTCTCCTGTACGCCCGATCGTCTTGAGTCGTTCGGGTGGAACCGGACGTGTCCTCGTCGTCGACCACTTCGTCCAAAGCCTGCAGCTGCCCGCCGTTGGGGCCTCTGTAAATGTGCAGGCCGCCCAGCAGGAACAGCACAGTCACGCACAATACCAACTGGGACCATTGGACATTCGGAACACACCATCTTCGCATTACGATTTACACATCTGCAACACACGGCCAAGTCTGATTATGCTAATAATTCACTACCGATTCGCTACTTTTAAAATGCACCAAGTTTTTGAGATAAATTGGCAAATAGTGATCCCGTGAATAATAAATTAGTGAAAATAAAAATAAATAAGACGGTACAATCCACTGATTGCATAGAAATATATTTCGATAATATAATAATGTATGGAAAACATTTTGTGACAATATATTTTAAAACCCATAATGATATCTATATTATTAATTAAAATTGTTTGAATATAATATATTTATCTTGTATAAAATATTGTTTTATGTTTATGTGACATTTTGTCATTATTTAATTATGTTCAATTCAATGCATAATTTAGCATAAAATAATAATAACCGATTGGGCTGTTGTATAAATTATGCACACAACAAAAAAATCAGAGCTATAACTGTTTAACTCGATGATATTAATTTTCACTAAAATTAAATTATTTTTTTAGCTTCTTACGTTAAACAGTTAATTTTTATTTAACTCATTATATACATACTATTTGGTGAAATAAATAATAATTTGTATAAACAATTACAAATTATCAGTAGGCACCTATATAGCATTATAGCTATATAGTCAAATAAGTTATAAAATTTAAATACCTTTAACATAAATAATCGATAAAATATTTTAATCGGATAATATAATTTCAATTGTTTATTAAACTAGTCATTTACATTAAGAAATTAATTGCACAATGAAATAGAATATTTTGTTAATCATATTAATTATAATTATTCACGAGTAATCATGGTTTTATGTATTTATCTTGTAACACTGTATTGTTTGCTAAGGCGTAGTCATGAATTAAACAAGGTATTCAATTTGTTCAACTGTTTAAATTAATTCATAATTTTTAAAGATAATGAAAAATTAATTATAGTTACGACTTATGACTTATGAATTAAAAAAAATGAATTTACATTTTTAATAAATTAAAGAAAATTATATCCATTATCCATGTTTGTGTAAAATGCGTGTTATATATTAAAAACTAAAACTTATTTTTAACGTTGAAGATACAGCTTTTAAAATAAAACATTTGATAGATACTAACCATCTTTCAATGTATGTTCATATAAATTATAAAAATTACTCGGATGTACATGAATCAAAATTAAATAAAATGGTAGAGTTGTGTTAAATAATTAAGTTGGAATATTGGATTATAAGTATTATTAATTTTAACTCATATATTTAATCAAACAGCATACATTTTATCAAACATTATGCAGATTGAAAAAATTTGATACTATATTATTTTTTTAAACAGTTTAAATTTTCCACAGAAAATCTTTTTAGCCTTTGTTATAGATAAAATGTTTTTCTTACTGAAGAAAAGCAATTTTTTTAAGAACTATTTACAATTAAATTTAAGTCTAGAAGTATATAATATATTATATTAAGAATCTATTACATTTGGAATTCTAATTATATTTAATCATTCCGCTACATTTATACAATACGTAAAAGCTAGATTAGGCTAGGTTAGAGAAAAAAAAATAGAAAAAAAGGGGTATAAGAAAAAAAAAGTTAACATTTTTATTATAACTTTTTAACGTAAATGTTATTAAAAAAAATTGTATACTACCTAGGCACTCCATTACCAATAGTAATATTGTGACATATACTTTATTATAAACATATAGATTATGAAAGTATAACTGACATGCAGTTATTTGTTTAATTCATAGAAATAAAACCACCGAATGATAATCAGTTATACGCATTTAAATTTAAGTATTTTTATTGCAACTAAAAGCTTTTTATGGAATTTATTCTATTTAAATTTCAATATTTCTGTAAAATAATCAATACTCAATTCAGTGGATGAAATAGTTTTCTCTAACTCAAACAACTATATATGTTATAACTGAAGCATATAACTCAATTTTTATTCATAATATTGATTGGTAAGTTATAAGTACCTCATTAAACCAGTAATGCAATAACGTTTTTAACTATTTGTATAATTTCCAATAGTCTTAATACTAATGTAAAGACGTCGTTAACGTTCTTATTAAAGTTAGGTTCAACATTCATGTTTTATTTTTTTTTTTTTTTTGGGGGGGGGGGAATAACATATTATTATTAAAAAAAATAAATTACGTTTTTTGATAAAATACATAGAATATAATAATAAATAATAAATATTTATAATAAAAATACGCGTTTGAGCTTTATTATTATAAATTATATATTAAATATAAAATAAACATTAAAAATATGCATAACAGAAATATAATATATTAATTGTTATTTTTACATATTTATATAAGTTTGGATACAAGAAAAATGTAATATTATTTGGGAAAACTCAAAAACAATTTTTTGTAAAAATGATTTCTGTTATAATAAAATACAAGAATGAATAACTTACATTTAGTAATAAATATTTAATGAAGTTCAATGTTCAACATCATTAAGTATTATTTTAAATATTGATCACATGTTGAAAATATAATAAATCATAGATAAATTAAAACATTATCAACATAGATAACATTAGATATAATTTAACTAAATAAGTACTAGGTATGTATAATGTTCGAAAAATGTTTTCACTAGTTAAATAATTAATTTCATTACTTTAATACATAATAATTATTATTATTATGTAATAAAAAAAAAGAATGTTTAAATGGTGCTTTTTATAGTAGAAAATCAATTATTTATTTTGAGATTTTCTTTGAGTATTATTTTTTTTTTTTTTTTTTAATTTAGTAACAAAGTAAAAAAGCATATTATTTACAGCTGGTTAGGTTTAATAAGTATCTAATAAAAATAATATAATTTCATTAATGATGTTAATACATTATCATTTCATGTATTATACATAAAATACTTGTTTATTTTAGACTGAATAAAAATCAATTTTCTTAGAATTCAAATTATAGATACACGCACGTGTAGTATACCTATACACATACAACACACGTTATTAAATATATTACAAAATAATTATTATCATGTTAATACTGATATCTTAATACTGATGTACGGTGTGTTATTTTGTAATTCTTAGTACTCAGTGTTATAAATTTACCAACTCAGTATGTCTTTGTTTGAAACGACGTGTATCTTAAATGGAAAAGTAAATTATTATTCTGGTGCAAATTCAACAATAATTTATTGAATACTCTTATTCTTATAATTTGAAAACATTTGAATTCATACAACTTGTGTAATGTGTATACAGGTACTATAGTATTTATAAATAAATTATACTTGTTCAAACCCAAAATGTAACAAGATAAAATTTATTTTAACATAAAATATTCGTGGTCGAAATACAATTTATAAGCAGCTGAGAGCATTTTTAAAATATAACCTTCTGTCAACGATTGTTACCATAAATTCTAGTAAATATTTTGTTGGCAATTCATTCTTATTTATGTATTGTTATTACAACGATATGTATTTACATTTTATTTTATGACTCCATATATTTCTACCAATATTTTAAAGTACAGTTAATTTTCATACTAATAATTGCACTGATCCGCCAGACATAAACATATATATTTTGAATTTGTTTCTCTGAATTAATTTGAATATACTAGCCATTATTTCCACTCATTAAAAACCATAATTCAAATATTATGATTTGTACGGGTTCACTAATAAAGGGAATTGCAGACCCACTTTGTTTTGATATGAAAGTATATTTAAAAATATATGATGTACATTCGACTTTTTTTCGATAATTATTATCGCTCATGATATACAGTTTTTCGTGCACAAACAAAAACATTGAAAAGTCAGTGGCCGCCAAATGTTATAACAACGAACGCATATACATAATATATATGTAGGCGAGTTTGAGTATTCCTATTTATTAAAAATACGTCGTGCGTAACGTACTCATAATTACCGTGAATAAAAAAAAAAAAAACACGATTTGCAAAACATGTTATGGTGTATTATTGACCCTATTTTTTCTGATTTTTCTTTTACATTTTTCAACCGTTAACGACTTAACATAACAATGGCTATAAGCTCTTTTATAAAATACGTAAATTCAGAATAAAAAAAAAATAATTAAAACTCGAGTCAATCATTACGATAAATTATTCGTCATTTTGTTGTCAATTATTATACTTTAGTATTTTTTTGTATTTTCTTTCATAATTTTTCGAAAACTTTAACACAAAAATATCAGTTACGGCGGGAGAATGGAAAACTTCCAAAAACTAATTTTATTAGAACAAAATCTATAGAATACAATTATAAAAACTATGTAGAGTACATTTATTTTCATATTATGTGTGTAGAGTTTTAAATACGAGTGGCCAAGTAAAATTGGAAAAAATTAACAATTTACACACTCATCACGGGGCGTTAATAATATCTCTCCCGTAGTTACGACCTATAGAGACGCGTGTCGTGTGCGAATACGACCGTGGTGGTCTAATAAAATAAATAATATTGTCATGATTATATTTTTGGTAACGTACTCGTGTTTGAAAAATGAAGCGATAATAATATGACAAAAAAAAAAAATAATAATAATAATAATAACAATAAATAATTGGCTACAGTGACGCGGCACTCCAAATAGGCAATTTCGGTACACAGACGCTTGGCTAAAACCGAACGGGTATCGTTCCGTAAAATATGTGTTTCGGGCGCCGTCGGCGTACAACAGATAACGATATCAACGTTATCAAAATGTTTCTATAATAATATCGTCGTATTGTCTATATTGCATCGGATATCGTGTTATAATAGTCAGCTATCGACATAAATCGTATCGCGACAACAATAAATATAATATAATATATTGTAATACGAATAAAATATACGATCGTGTCTCCGATCGGAGAGGTCTTATGACCGTATTAGGTACTTGGCGTCGTTTTACAGTCCCGAGCGGTGCAGTTGACGCAACGAAATCGACGACAAAACGTTTAAATAAAGAAAGAGGGCTACCGCGATTCTGTCCACACGTCGGATCACCGTCGTGTTTTAATTGATCGGTCGTAGACGGACGCTTAAAAATCTGCGTCGTGCAACGTCGTGTCGGCCGTGATATAGGCCGAACGACTAGTATCGATACGATGTATTATATTTATTTTAACGTCGTGACACACGATAACGACAATAATATTATTATACGCTCGTGACCACGGTCGTATTATACCGCGTTTACCTGGCGCATAGTTCCGGGCGGCGCGATCATTGCCGTGTGGTGGCGCAACGGTGGTGGCGTCGGTGCTCCCGGCGGCCGTTTGGCGGCGGACCCGGCTGCGGCGAGGACACACGAGGTACGTACCCAGTCGGTGGTGGGCAAGTCGTTCGGGGGGCGGGGTGGGGGACAGTTGATCGTGGGGTGAACAACGAGCGTCGGTGGCGTATCGCGTTTACTCGGCGTGCGGGTGGCGGCGGCATCGGCGGTTGAAGTCGCGGATCTGGCGGCGGCGGCGGCGGCGCAGGACTCGGCCGGGCGAGCCGATTGAACGTACTAAACGGTTGCCATCGTCGTCGACTGTAGTACGCGCGAGCGGGTCTCTCTGTCGATTTCGCCGAAATCGCCGCAAAGCCGCGCTACCGGCGCCGCAAGCGCGCGCACCCAAAAAACGAATGCCGACGAAACTTTTATTTCTGCCGTCCGTCCCCTCCGTTTTCATCCTTCCAAAAGCTCACCATCCTCGAACCACCCGGCTTTTATGTATTATTATTATTATTATTATTATTATAACCGTCGTCGTTATCGTTATTTTTTTTTTTTTACGATAAACGCATTACACCACACACTCACACGCACACAATCGTGTCACGTTTGTTGTCGACGTATTTTATTTACACCATATTATGATATATTATTACGCGCATATATTTTAATGTATATCATCTTTGTTCGTTCTGAACAGTTTCGATGAGTTTGATTTACACGATATCTGCACGTTGCAGTATTTGAACCAGTTATATATTGTTTCCACTCCTCTCGAAATCCTCATCACGTCGGTGTCAGCTGACCGGTCGTTGAAAATCCAAACGATCGAGTTCCTAACACAAGTCAACGCTCGTCATTTTGAAAAAAACGACTGTCTTGCATTTATCACAGGAGTCGAAAAATAATTATGTAGGGATAATAAAAACGCAAACGTAAAGAAGTCTCGAGAGCTCCTCTACGACTTCGATCATTTATATACATTATACATACATAAAGTGGTCACGTGCGTGTTTGTGTGTTCGTATACAAATATTGTTGTGTGGTGATAAAATAAAAAAATTCTACCGTGCGTGCATCGTATAATTTGACCCAATTCTCTTGGACGAAAAACAATTGACCTAGTAATAATTACAGGTAGTTTCTTTTCGTGGGTGGCATTTTTCCCTCTCACTCGTGGTCACCAGACATTAGCTATGTACATAATATAATATATACTTTATGATATAATATAATGGCGAAAAATAAGAAAGAAAAGGTTAACTCGGTTAAATATCAAAATTCAAAAATATAAGTTAAATGGAAATTCTGACATAATAATAAAAACAAAAAAAAAAACGTAACGAATAATATTGCCTCAAAAGATCAAATTATTATTTTAAGTCTGTGTTTAATATAACGCCTACACAATCAAAATATGTTTCGGTGCATTTGAAATAAATAATAGCTGAAAACATCTTCATGTATTTATATTAATCGCAGCTTGGTTTTTATAGTATGACGTATGTATTATAAAATTGTACATATCACATCTTTTTTTTTTTACTATAATAATATGCAATGGTAAGCAACTGAAAACTAAAATAGTATTTTTATATTAGATCATTTATTACATATTTTAATTTTATATTTAAAACATGGTGATCAGTCTTAAAGTTTTACTCATTTTATCACAATAATATACCTACACATACATTATAGTGCATTAAAAAAATGTATGAGTAGTTTATATTTATATTGTATGTATATTGTATAAAATTATAATATTTCATATTTTTTCACATTATTATAGTGAATTTTATTATTTTTATAATCTATATTAAGTTAATTTAATGTCATAATTCACATAATATACAAATAGCATATAATCCCTAATATAATATAATGTGTTTGCTCCCGGGTTAACAAATTTGGATATTAAATACAAAAATAATAAATAACATGTAATTTTCTAGAATTAATTAGCCATTTCTGCACGGTACAATTCATATAACGAGGTTTAATGTATTTTTGGATAGTACAAACACACAATACAAAAGAGAGGGCGGTGTAAATTATTTAATTATTATTAAAACGTATCATAGTAGCTAATAAACCTCATTTTCGTTTCAAAATAAAATTACGTAACACGTAACAGCCAACTGTTAATATCGTGAAAGCCGTTTCTTTTAGTACCTGCTTACTTATAGGTTTTGAATTATCTTTTATACGAGTATTAGGTCAGAGATATAAAACGTAGGTGGTGAAATATTATGCATGATGACAATAAAAGTAGAATACCATAAAATGTTTTTATGAAATAATATAGTTTAAAGTTTAATAAAATGTTTTATACAATGTAATTATCTGAAAA